>NC_134409.1:125461950-125529450 GCF_038048845.1 Mixophyes fleayi | reverse complement strand
GAGATGTGAAGTGAATGTACTGTACGTATTATACATGATACTGGCAATTACCATGTACTTTCCATTGTATTTATTATGTTACCAAGACACATGGTAACCTGGTGTTACCGGGGGAGGGACTACAACTTTGGAAGTGACAGGTAAGACAACATGACTCCAGTAACGGAGACAAAAAAATGTAAAAGACACTT
The DNA here is from genome assembly GCF_038048845.1 of Mixophyes fleayi. Taxonomy (NCBI): domain Eukaryota; kingdom Metazoa; phylum Chordata; class Amphibia; order Anura; family Limnodynastidae; genus Mixophyes; species Mixophyes fleayi. The sequence goes on along the minus strand of NC_134409.1, from coordinate 125,529,259 downwards.
CAGTCTCTAGAGATTCATTAGCTGCTTTTCTTTAAGGCATAGTTGCCTACTCTCCCGGAATGTCCGGGAGACTCCCGCATTTCTGCGAGAGCAGGGCCACCTCCCAAGTTCTCGCCCCGCAATAGATAAGTGTTGGGGGGTGGGGCGTAATGACGCATATATCGTGTCATCTTAGCCCCACCCCCTGCTGTAATTGGCCACATTTTTGACAATCGGTTAGGGGTGTGGCCAAAATGATGTGATTCACCAAGCCCCGCCCCTACACGCCCACCTCCCACGGGATCTCCCTGAAGCCAATGAGGAAAAGTTGGCAGGTATGGTTTAGAAGGAATGTAATTAGTGCTGCTGCAGTGACTTCATCAGGAATAACTGTTATAAGCACTATTACATTTTTTTTTTTTTAGGACAGACAGAACTTTCTTTTGATACCTTAGTAAATGTGCTTTTCATCTACAGGTTTTAAATTGGGAAAATAAGTTAAAACTAAATAAATAAAAACACACTTTTCCATTATACTTCTCTCTGCAACTTTTACACAATGAATTCAACACACAAAATGTACATCACATTTTATTCTGCAACTGACCAAGATTACTGGAATACCAAATATATGTACTGTAGTAGAGGTTGTGTGGCTCATAATAATGGAAGTATACACATTTTTCTGTGTATCTTTTTTTTTATTATTTTATTTTTCTTCTCATTTTATCCCCTACGGAGAATGTAAAATTCACACTTTCGGTCCCCTGAAGCGGAGGAGCGCAGGTGTAAATTTTACATCTATGGTGCTCATAACATTTATCTATTGGCTTCTACATGCCCTACTGCATACATAGTGCCTGATTTAGAGTTAGGAGTCCATCCATATTTAAGGTGCATTTTTGCAGCTTAGTAAAACCATGTTGCTGTGCAGGATGGGGGAGAACAGTTAGCAGACAGATTTAGAGTTCGAAGGGGGTCACGTCTTAGTCTAACTCTAAATCGGAGTGCAAAACAGAGCTGCCTAATATACGTGTGCTACATGCAAAAACAGCCACTATTCTCCCTGTATGCAAAATAAAATTATATATATATATATATATATATATATATATATATATATATATATATATATATATATATATATATATATATATATATATATATATATATATACACACATACATATATTTATATACTACTATACTATATAATACTTACCAAGTTTTAAAGTTGGGGTATGAGGACGGAAGGGAGCTTGGCGAATCGCCTTATTTTGGCCCTGCCCCCGCGACGAAATGACACAAAAGCGACCGAGGACGAAGCCAAAATGACACGATTCACTGCAAATCGTGTCATAGAGGCTCCCATCCTGCCCAATTCACTAGGAGGTGAGCGGAATGTGGGAGACTGGCCTGCTCTCCTGGGAGACCGGGAGACCTGACTGGAACTCCGAGAGAGTGGGCAAGTCTGATATATATATATATTTATGTAAATGCATACATGCCAACTTTTAAGATTTCTCCCCCGGGAGATTCGAGGGGAGAAGTCATGTGACATGGGGTAGGAGGGGGGGGGGGGCAAGTTGACATTGTCGCGTCACCATAGTCCCGCCCCACTATAAAAAGCCGAAATTCACGACATTGAATGGAGGTGCGTAATAGCGTCATTAAGCCCCACCCCCTCCATTCAATGCCGTGAATTTGCCTACTCTTCGAGAGCCTCCCGTGAATTCCGGGAGAGTAGGCAAGTATGCTTAAATGTTTTCTTTTTTTTTCTAGTGCTGGTCTGTTTTCTTGAACACTGCTTTATTTATTTGTCTGTACAGAGTGCATCCTCTCTCTGCATTATGCAGGATGATGTTCTGTGGGATGTAACAATACTTACTCCACCCACAACATACAATGAATAGGTCGTCCACTTCCAGCTCTATTCATTAAATTCACCATAACTGAAATCTACAAATATAACTCAGACTGGAGAAACAAAAGCATATGTTGACGATTGTATCACCAGAACTTTGCACCTCTGAGAAATGGTCTGTTCCCCTGCAAATATCACTGCAACTTCACTCATCTCTAAAGACAGCATGGGACTATGGGTAATGTAGTCCAGGCAATTCTCTTCTGGCCTTCTCTACAGTGCAAAGATCATTTCACTTGCTATTTAAACAGTAGAAGGAGCTATATTTGCTATCTGCTGTTTAAATAACAGCTATCCCTAATTTCCAAAGGCAGACCCAGGTTTGGAACATTTATGCTGTCTTTCTTTCCTTACTGGATGTTAGCATAAGGTTTCTATACCAACGTTATCTGATGTTTGAAGTTAGGTTCCACTATATCATTTATTTAGGTACCAAATAAGGTAAAATAGTTATTAGAAACAACTTATAACTTATTCATCTGCACCATTGTCAGGATTACAGCACAATAAGCATTGCAGGTGGAACAATGAGGACTGTCCTGATCTTTATATTGTATTCAATTTTCACTATACTTTTTTGCATAAATAAATATTTACTGAAAGGAAGTTTTCAAAATATAATTGAATTACTACTAAAATAATATATTGGAATGTGCAGAGCTACTATGTCTGTCCAACTGCACAGAATATCATATGTTAAGTGCACCTACTGTATCTGAAAATTGTAATTGAACATTATATAACTATGGAATTATCTCTGCACTGTGGAAATAGGTCAGGGGAGCACCATCTTCACAATGGAATTTCTATAGCGTGACAGCAGAACAGCTTTCTCAATATATTTTCATGATGTGTTAACTGTATGTATGTGTGTGTATGTACAGTATGTATATTATACAAATTTTATATTATACAAACATATGACTCTGAGTTCACCCCTGCTATCACCTGCAGTTCTCTCTCTCCCCTTCTGCCCTTATCATGCAATTATATCTCCCCCTCCCAGTGCAGTTCACTTGCTCCATCCTCCACTTCAAGTTCAGCTCTCTCCTCCTTGCAATTCTCTTGTTCCCCATCTCTCACCTTCCCCCTACTATTCACTCCCTTCCCCCTGCTGTTCTCTTTCTTCCCCCTACTGCTCTATCCCTTCCCCCTACTGCTCTCTCCCTTCTCCCTACTGCTTTCTCCCTTCCCTCTACTGTTCACTCCCTTCCCCACACTGTTCACTCCCTTCCCCCTACTGTTCTTTTCCATCTCATAGTGTTCTCTCCCTTTCCCTACTGTTCTTTCCCTTCCTCCTACTGTTCTCTGCCTTCCCCTACTGTTATCTCTTTCCCCTCCAGTTCTCACTGTTTCTCTACTGATCTCTCCCTTCCCCTACTATTATTTCCCTTTCCCCCAGTGTTCTCTCCCTTCCCCCTTCTGTTCTCACTGTTCTCCTACTGTTTTCTGCCTTACCCTACTGTTATCCCCTTCCCCCTTACTGTTCTCACTGTTCCTCTACTGTTCTCTCACTTCCCCCTATTGTTCTCTCTCTTCCCCCTGCTGTTCTCTCCCTTTCCCTATTTTTCTCACTGTTCCCCGACTGCTCTCTCCCTTCTCCTACTGTTATCCCCTTCCCCTTGCTGTTCTCTTCCTTCCCCTACTGTTCTCTCCCTTTCCCCAAGTGTTCTCTCCCTTCCCCCTACTGTTCTCTCCCTTCCCCTACTGTTCTCCCCCCTACTGTTCTATCCCTTCCCCCTACTGTTCTATCCCTTCCCCCTACTGTTTTCTCCCTTTCCCCTACTGTTCTCTCCCTTCCCCCTACTGTTCTCTCCCTTCCTGTTCTATCCCTTCCCCCTGCTGTTATATCATAGTAACATAGTTGATGAGGATGAAAAAAGACACCAGTCCATCAAGTTCAACCTATTTTGGATCTCCTGCGATCCTGCACTTATATTTGAAATTAATCCAGAGTAGGCAACCGCCCATCTGTTTCAATTTTGAAAGTCCCCCCAGACTCAATATTGCAATCCAATTTTTACCCTATATCCACTACTATCCTTTATTTTAAATTAACGGTCGTATCCCTGGATACACCTTTCCGCTAAAAATTTGTCTAACCCTTTCTTAAACATATCTATTGAATCTGCCATCACAACCTTACCTGGCAATGAATTCCATATCTTGACTGCCCTTACTGTAAAGAACCCCTTCCTTTGCTGGTTGTGAAATTTCCTCTCCTCTAACCTTAGGGGATGACCACGTGTCCTGTGTATGGTCCTTGGTATAAAAAGTTCCCATGAAAGCTCTCTGTATTGACCCCTAATGTATTTGTACATAGTAATCATATCTCCCCTTAGACGCCTCTTTTCTAAAGTAAACATGCTTAAACTGGCTAACCTTTCCTCATAACTTAATGACTCCATACCCTTTATCAATTTTGTCGCCCTTCTCTGAACCCTTTCTAGTTCCAAATTATCTTTTTTATAGAGTGGTGCCCAGAACTGTACTGCATATTCAAGATGAGGTCTTACCAACGATTTATACAGTGGCAAAATTACACCGTCTTCCCTTGCATCTATGCCTCTTTTTAAGCATGCCAATACTTTGTTTGCCCTTGCAGCTGCTGCTTGACATTGAGCACTATTGCTACGTCTACTGTCTACGAGCACTCCCAAATCCTTTTCCATTATAGATTCTCCCAAATTAATTCCATTTAATTTATAGATTGCGTTCTTGTTTTTGATCCCTGAATGCATAACCTTACATTTATCTATGTTACACCTCATATTCCATTTAGCCGCCCAATCCTCCAGTTTATTTAAGTCCCTCTGTAGAGAAGCTACATCTTGCTCTGATTTTATTACCTTACAGAGTTTAGTGTCATCTGCAAAAATAGAAACTTTACTCTCTAAACCATCACCAAGGTCATTAATAAATATATTAAAAAGGAGTGGTCCCAGCACGGAACCTTGAGGTACTCCACTTAAGACCTTTGACCAATTAGAAAATGTTCCATTTATCACAACTCTCTGTTCCCTATTCTCTAACCAGTTTTCGATCCAAGTACAAATTTTGATTTCTAGACCCAGTTCCCTTATTTTGTAAACCAACCTCTTGTGTGGCACTGTATCAAAGGCCTTTGCAAAATCTAAGTAGACCACATCTACTGTCCTGCCCTGGTCTAAGTTCCCACTAACTTCCTCGTAGAAACTAATTAGATTAGTTTGACATGACCTATCCCTCACAAATCCATGTTGATTCCCACTAATAATTTTATTGCGTACCAAGTAATCCTGAATACTGTCCCTTAATATCCCTTCCCCTACAGTTCTCACTGTTCCCCTACTGTCCTCTGCCTTCCCCGACTGTTTTTTCCCTTCCCCTACTTCTATCACCTCCCTCCTACAGTTCTCCCACTGGGCAGTTCTGTCCCCACTACTCCCCCTGCATATCTCTCTCTTACTTTTGCTGGACACTCAGCGTTGAAGCATCATTATACCACACCACCAGTGACCACCCATAAAAAAGCAGCTCTGCATAGTGCAATAATAAGCTAGAAATAAAAATAGCCCTTTTACCTTTCTGTCATATTTTATAACTACACGTTCTTATAATACAGCCCATTTCTTGTCACAGTTGGCCCGCGGCGCCCTCCTCACCGCAGCGCCTGGGGCTATCGCCCAGCTCAAACCCCTTTTTCTATGCTCCTGATTTCAATAGTGGAGTTAATTTAAAAAAGTATGTTGCTACCCAATGCACATATGCAGAACTGAAAAGCAGAATGAATTGCTGCTCGGAGACCTTCAATCTAAATTTGGTGGCAAAGATATAAAGAAGAGATATTTGCCAACGGCATATCAACCAGGTGTCAAGCACGAGAATCCAGCTTTACAGCCCAATGCCTCTGCAGCTGCACGGCTCTTTCTATAACTGTACAGGATAAAACTAGAGTAACGAGGAGAGCAGTTTATATTATGAGATATGAGATACTTCCGGCAAACAACGTACTATGTAATTTACAGTAGTAGTGAGTACCATCTAATGGGGACTATTGCGCTCTCATTATAAAGCATTGTCCAGGTTTTTTCCATAGTTTTCGTTCTACAAAGGATCACCCTAATTTAGCTACATTAATTGCATATATCATTTATTATTTTTGCATTTTTACTTGTTTCAAATGTATTTATATTTTATTGTATGTATTATTCAATTACAAATAATTTACATGCATCTATGACTTGTATTATGTTTACAAGATTGTAAATATTTTAGTTTGTGTAGAGGAAAGAGAATGTTGGAGCAACTTGCTAGGACCACTATTGTTTTACTTTGCCATATGCATTCTGGTTTTCAAGGGTCTGTCTTATTTTTACCATAGGTGACAGAAAGTGTGCTCTCCGGAAACGCTATGGCAAAGGGGGTTTGGGGGGCGTTTCGGGATGATAATAGGAATAATAATGAGGCTAGGGCGGTGGTGAAAAAGGTAGAATTAGTCCAATTTTTAATCAGAAACATTATCAGATATAGATTTATTGCTGAGTAAATTCCCATCATGCAACGTTCTCATATGGTAAGTTTTGCTGAAAATTTGTAGAAAATTAAAGCACAAAAAAACCCTGCTATTAAATATTAGAATCGGGGGGTGTGTGTAACGTAAAGGGGTGCAAGGGATGTGACCGTTACTGGGCTGAGCCCTATATGGAAGGTTAAAGCACATACATCTCCCTAACACCATGTGACCTTGCAGTAGGTACAGCTTTCTAGTACAGTATACAGACTGTGATGGCCGATGTCATTATATACTGTTTATTATAGAAAATTTTGAGTTGGGATTTCCTTTACTGCTTGGTATCACCAAATCAAAAAAAGAGGGTGGGCAGGACAAAGTGGCATGGGGGCTCTCTATGCCATAGTTGCTTATTTATGTCGATTTGCAGTTTAAATATATGGCATTGTTTCATCTGTGCCCATTGCCAAAAGCTTCCATGTGCTGCTTAACTTAATATAATCTTATAATATAATCATTACAGGTTCACCGCACATGAAAATATTTTGATATGTTGTAGAGGATGTTGCTTTGCATTGACTTTCCTTTACTTGAATGTTATAGCAAATACAGTATGGTTATTATGGTATGCTATTATAGTATTATGGTATGCTATATGGTATGCTATTATAGTATTATGGTATGCTATTATGGTATGCTATTATAGTATTATGGTATGCTATTATAGTATTATGGTATGCTAATATAGTATTATGGTATGCTATTATAGTATTATGGTATGCTATTATGGTATGCTATTAAAATATTATGGTATGCTAATATAGTATTATGGTATGCTATTATAGTATTATGGTATGCTATTATGGTATACTATTATAGTATTATGGTATGCTATTATAGTATTATGGTATGCTATTATGGTATGCTATTATAGTATTATGGTATGCTATTATGGTATGCTATTATAGTATTATGGTATGCTATTATGGTATGCTATTATAGTATTATGGTATGCTATTATGGTATACTATTATAATATTATGGTATGCTATTATAGTATTATGGTATGCTATTATGGTATACTATTATAGTATTATGGTATGCTATTATAGTATTATGGTATGCTATTATGGTATACTATTATAGAATTATGGTATGATATTATGGTATGCTATTATAGTGTTATGACATGATAGTATTATGGTATCACAGTGTTATTTTATTGGCTTCTGACAAACTTGACCCTAGTCTATGTGTGTATACGTGATAGGAAACTTAGATTGTAAGCTCTAATGGGACAGGGACCGATGTGAAAGACAACATATTCTCTGTACAGCGCCGCATAAAACGACTGGCTCTATCTAAACAATAATAAATTAATTAAATTAAATCAATAATATATAAGATAATGTAACCACTGAGGTGATGAATGACAATATAAAGTCATGATGTTGCAGATATAGTGCTTTAATACAGGTAACGGAAATTCCAGGGAACATCTAATATATGTATAATATATAATAGGTGGTGCCTTATGTCTTATGTGACTGCTGCAAGATATGCTGGCAATGGCAAAAATACCATGGGTGCTGCCGCTACGGTGGCCCGGTGATAGCAGAGGGTTATCATGAGAAAAGTGGACACATGGTAATCTTATCTATAATACACTGTAGAGGTATCTATTTCCTTACAATACATGAGTATGGCTAATAAACTGAAGACCACACTACTCAACATGTATACATATTTTAAAATTAGGAGTGTATCCCAGAGGGGCAGAACATCATCAAATAGGGAGCCCAGGGTTTGTTTTTGGGGTACCCTAAGTGTCAATTATGCAATACATTCTATCAGGAACCGGAATGATGGCGCACTAACACCTGGGGTTCCAGAAGAATGACTCACTGACACTAAGGGCTAGATTTACTAAGCTGCGGGTTTGAAAAAGTGGGAAAGTTGCCTATAGCAACCAATCAGATTCTAGCTATCATTTTGTAGAAGGTACTAAATAAATGAAAGCTAGAATCTGATTGGTTGCTATAGGCAACATCCCCACTTTTTCAAACCCGTAGCTTAGTAAATCTAGCCCTAAGGGTCTGATTCATTAAAGAGAGCAAAGCAAAAAAAAAGGAGTAACTTTGCACCTGGGCAAAACCATGTTGCACTGGAGGGGAAAGTAAATTTAAAATGTGGGGAAAGATTTATAGTTGGGGTAGGGCATGTCCTAGATCAACTTTAAATTTCAGTGTAAAAATAAAACTATCAAGTATTTGTGCGCTACATGAAAAAACAGCCAGTAGTTAACTTATGTGCAAAATTATAAACTAATTTGCACCCCTTGCATTGTACCATGGTTTGTCCTGGAGAACATTTACTCCTTTTATTTTGCCTTACTTTCCTTAATGACTCAGGCCCTAAGGGTTCAAAGCTAAAAACAATGTTGAGCCTCACTGGTTATACCATAATATATATCACCTGTGCAATATAATAGTAAGATATGATACATACATGTCAGAGATGAGCCAAATTTTCAGAACTATTCCATAGAAAATTCACAGCATTCTGCATTAACATTTTGCATGTTCTGCTGGTGGAATTTGGCTTTAAGTCTTCCCAGTTCTGTCTCAACCTCTCCATACAGCAGAATGAATCACTGTCCCAGCTCTATTCCTTATGCTTAATTTCCGTAAACTCCAAATTTACAGTTAGGTTGCGAAACAGCCATTCCGCGGAATGGCGAAGAGGCAGCGGATCTCGAAGATTCTATTGTCGGAACTTTACTCAAGTCTGCTACATTCTAATAATAATGAACATTGCTCTGGGTGCATCCATAGAACAGATTGTCTTCAGATTTTTTTTCCTCTGCTTTGTAGTAAAAGCTTCTGCAGACTTAATTTTAGGCAAATAAAAACAAGATAGTCGAACCCACTTGGCAGCGATACAAATTTCTTCACAATGAAAATAAAAATCCTTAGAGGCTCCACATAACATCTTAAGTGATCTGGACACCGTGCTCCTTTGAATTAAAAGCAGATCTGAGGATTTTCAGCTTTCACTAGAAGCTATTTCTCATTTCATGCAGCATATGAACAACATAAGAATGGGGCTGCAGTGATACAATGTGACACTAACCATCACATCAGCTTCATCAAGCTGCCATCATTAAAAAAAAAAAAGTTTAGATGTTTTAAACATTTTCTCTCACAAGGCGTCCTTGTCATTTTAATCACAGCACAACAGTGTTATCTAATGTACTTCGCATATGCAAGAAATACGTGTGGTTAATTTATAATTAAGTTATTTTAGAAACTGCAATGTTATTCTCCTAAAATACAGCCGAGTTTGACGTCACTAATCATGAGAGTCAGGGGATATCGGGGCTGTTTTATACGCGGCATTTGGGCGCGTTTCAAACTTTGATTTACATTGGACAAGGTGCGCCTAATATTTATGGAGGTGTAAGGGCTGTATGCCCTTCTGCAAAGCAAAGAATGTCACTTAAAAGTAGAGATGCTCAGGCTCGGTTCCTGGAGAACCGAACACACCCGAACTTAGGGGATCTGAGTACCGTTCCGAGCTGTCGTGCGCCCTCGGAATTAAAAACGAGGCAAAACGTCATTGTTACGTCGTCGGATCTCGGATCTCGCGAGTTTTGCATTCCCTTTTAAGAACGAGGGGTGGAAGGGAGGGCGAGCCCCCATTTTTCTTTTCTGTCACTGCTGTGTGCCAATGTGTCCTAGATGTGCTAGGAACTGCCGTGTGTTTGTGTCATTGCTCTGTCGCTTACCATCCAGCCAGGTCGCTGCAGTATTTGTCCAAAAGTGTATGAAAATAATATTGTGATCTGCGAGGTGGTCAAAATTGAGTACAAATGACTTGAAATTAGTGTTATTGAGGTTAATAATAATGTAGGAACAAAAAAAGAGCAAAATTATGTGATTTTAGCATATTTTAGGATTTTTTCTAAAAAAATACAAAATCAAAACCAAAACACACGAGGGTGGTTTTGCCAAAACCAAAACACTAAGCTAATCCAGATCCAAAACCAAAACCAAAACCAATTCACAGGGGGTCAGTCAGCATCTCTACTTAAAAGACATCCTCTTCATCTACTGTAGATGAAAGATTTATGTCTAGCTGAATGCATAGATTAAATAATAATGCAGTTTATGCATAACTGCAGGAAATCCCAATTGGAAATTCAGACCACAGTAGGCCATGCCACCATCTACCCAAAACACTTTCAGATTTACCCAACTACACTATTGGGTACCAACAGTGGGCAATCAAACACAATAAAAAATGTAGCATGGGGACCCATTACTTGAACAGAGCCCAGGCCCAAGATAGTTTCCTGTATTGTGGTTCTGGAGTTTAGATAAAGCTTGAGAACCGCTCTGCAGATGCCTGTTCCAGAAGGCCGCTGTGTGGTTCTCCGCCCGTGTTGCTCGGCATCCAGCTGTCAAGTGAAAGTACGTGATCCGCGCATGCAGCAGTGTGTATCCGGTCTGTACAGACGTGCAGTTGATGTGGCAATACAAAAGTGTAGATGATAGTTGATGTTGGTAAATCCGTTTGGAATTCGTAACCTACGCGTTTCGCACAATAATAGGCTTCCTCCCTGCACGTCTGTACAGACCGGATACACACTGCTGCATGCGCATGCGCGGATCACGTACTTTCACTTGACAGCTGGATGCCAAGCAACACGGACGGAGAACCACACAGCGGCCTCCTGGAACAGGCACCTGCAGAGCGGGCCCTCCAGGTGCGGGGTAAGTTCACCTTCTTTACCCTCCTGTGACACACCGGAGCTTTGTACACCTTTGATATTCAATGACTCGCATCCATCTTATTGACTTTTTATTGTGCGATCAGTTCGGGGAATATTACCAACAGCGTGTGATACTGCAATTAATCATTATCCTTCGGGACTTGCTTCAAACGATGCACACCATCGGGCTGAACTTTATTACTTTTACTATCAACCTGGACTATCACGTTTAAGTGAGTAATTTGTGTTCATAAACAGAACCTTTTATATCAGCAAGATTGCTGCAAATCACTATATACTTTATACCATCACTATAAAGCGAGCGGATTGTGTTCGTTTTCAGAATCAAAACTTTAATGTCAGCTTACCTGCTGCATGTATTATCATATATTTTAACCATTACCATGATACTGGAAGATGGAGTATACATCTCCATTTAACCCTTGTGTTCTTGTATGGACCTAATTAAATAACTTATGGTTTCTAACATATACCTTTCATTATTACAACAAACAGGTGCCTAGGGACTACCTCAAGTCTTTTCTTGTGGTCCTTTGATATCCAACCAGGGGGAGGGGTCCCCCCTTCACACTGTCCCCTTTTTTCGGCAGCCACCTCCTACTTAACTGGGTATTAGCGCAGATATAATCCCTTTGTCCACTAAAGCTTGAGAACACCTGTACTCCATATAAATGGGCTATTTGATTACACAACGCTATTTCACAAATGTGCCATAACCAATGATATCAGGATGATGCTTTCACTTTCTACATCGCACCAAAACAATGACAGTTACAATCCGGCTGCTCTTATACACACTGCACCATCTAATTTAAGAAGACCCAACATTTGGCAAAATTCAAATGATGATAGCGAAATATGCTCATTAAGTTCAAAGGAAAAAAAAATGCAACACTCCCCAGAGTATAAAAACACAGGCTACAACCAAGGGGGACAGTACAGTTTAACATAGATGGTTCCTTTCCTTGCGTCCTGCTATGGGATTGAAAAAAACACTATAAACCTTATAGTTAAATAGTTCATGTCTAAAGGTTTAGACAATAAAAGCATTTTTATTCAGCCTCCCGTTTAAAATATTTTAACTACTTTTTAACACAACATCATGATGGTCCTCGTCGTGTCTTCATTTGATGTGTTCTTGATTTATCTTTCCTTTAAGGAACATTGTTGTCAAATTCTAGGCACGGAAATAATTGATCAATCAGAAGCCGCTTTGCAGTGGGTCACGCGTTTTGTCCTGAATGGCTAAGATGAAAAGTTGGGATGACGTTACAATGACATTTTATCGACCCTATTGCACAAACCACATTTTTCTGATTTTTGTAAGTATTTAATTAAACTATCCAAATGCAGATAGAGAAAAGGAGTTTTGCTACATTAAAAAAGTGAGCAGCAAATCCTGCTGCAGATGATACCTGCAAACTTCCATTAGTGTCTGCCTTGTTATGATTTCACTGAACCGGAGCTGACTCCATTTGTCTGGGCAGAGGCTTCCAGTTCTGTAAACAACAGAGGGGTACTGGAGGCATGTATAGTATGAGTCGGCCTCAACAAATCTGTCAAAAATATTAGTGCTAGCTCTAAAAGTTTGTAGACATTGTATACATAGAAACACATTGGAGCCTAGTATAATATCCCGGTGCCAAGTATACAAATCTAAACCCTATACAGTGCCAAATATAATGTCATACTTCCCAACATTTGGGTATTCAGCATTGGGCAGGGGACGTGACACCATCATGATTGGGGCGTGGCCCGGTGCTATGCAAAGCAGCAGTGAATGAGACATTGCTCCCAAATTTCTCACCCGTGGGACAAAGCTGTCAGCAGCTATTTATATAGCGCCACTAGTTCTGCAGCGCTGTACAGAGAACTCACTCACATCAGTCCCTACCCCTATTGGAGCTTACAGTCTAAATTCCCTAATATACACACAGACATAAACAGAGAGAGACTATGATCAATTTTTGATAGCAATCAATTAACCTACTTGTATGTTTTTGGAGTGTGGGAAGGAAAAGGGAGCACCAGGAGGAAAGCCACACAAACACGTGGAAAACATACAAACGCCACACAGATAAGGCCATGGTCGGGAATTAAACTCATGAACTCAGTGCTGTGAGGCAGAAGTGATGACCACTGAGCCACCGTGCTGCCCAATGAAGATTGGATGATGGAACACAGCCCTCAAATAGATACTGTCCTGCCTAAGTTGGAACGGTTGGGCGGAATGTAATGTGCTAAGCCATAACTGATACTAAGTTCAGAGTTCACCTCTATAAACAGCATTCTTGTCGATGCTCACAGAATGTCTGGGAGCTTTCCGAAATAGTCAGTGACCTCTTGGAAGCCAGGCCGAACAGATATGAAGAGGGTGGAGCTCAGCCCACCATGAAGGAAACACCAAGAAGAAAAAGTAATGACTACATCTGTGTGCTGGAGAACTACGGTCATTTCTTTATAGTACACCTCCTCCTGGTAAGTAAACTGTGCTACAAGAAAATGGCCACCGCTCTCCAGCACACAGAAATAGTCACTACTTATTCTTCTACCCAGTGTTTCCTTAGAATAACTGGGCAGTGAGGATGCCATGAACACAGAATATAAGGCTGAGATTCAGCTCTAGATCTAAACTGTATAAAGGAGTTTGATTCTGTGGTATTTGGAGATTTAAGGTAGTGTGCAGTGAAAATTATTTCTGTTAAATTGCAGACAATTCGGTTATGGGAATGAATGTGAGGGATAAAGGAGGGGTGGTATCAAAGATGGCCCTTATGACCTGGCTGTACCCTCCTGGCAGTATTGTAGGACTGATAATGAGGAACAATTTGAGAACAGGGGAGACACTAAAAAAGTGGAATTAAAAGTTCAGTTGATAATTTATGCTCTCTGTCCATCCAACTTTCCATAAAATGAATTCTAACATTGTCTCATTAGGTTTTATTTCGAGTTTTGTATGCACAATCCTGTTAGCAATGATATAGGATGTCAGGCCTAATGAGGATCTCTACCTCAACTGTTTCTGCTAGATGAAAGTTTTAGAAAGAAGAGGTAAAAGGCTATGGGACTCGCAGGCTAACAAGCGTCTACTGAAAGAGCCGCAACTCTATTGAAAAGAGATTCTGAAAATAACAGTTTTATTGCGTAAACTAAAAACATCAAGAGGGAATGAAATACCTTTTGCAGCAATAGCAATACAGACCGATTTTTCATATAATGCCATCCATCCATTTCTGACATTCAGGAGAATTGTGAGCTTCCCATTTAGATCCAGTAAGAACATGGAGCCATAATTTTAGGAGGGAGTATAATATGTACAATTTTGTTTTTGTTCGGTGTAGCAATATTACATGGGTTTAACACTTTAAGACACGTTTAATTTATTGGCTAATACTTTCACTCTTGCATCTTTTACTCATCGCATGTATTTTTTTCATTGCCATGGGAAATAACAAAAAAAGAGCTCTGTCAATGCCGTAATACCCAACTTACCGAGTGTCCCGGAATGTGCAAAATTTTGTGGAGGCTTCCTGTACTCCCGGGAGAGTAGGCCATTCTCCGCCACTCCTTTTAAAAAACGCCAAGCAGGGCCTTGATGATGTGAGTTGCATCATCAGGCCTTTCTGGGTGGGTCCCAATGATGTGATTGGCACCATCATGGGCCCACCCACCAATGACACAATGATGTCATTTCGCAGCAGGGGGTGGTCACATTTTTGCGCCCCTGTACTTGCCCCTTGGAGATCCAATAACTGGACAGGTAAACAGAAATCAGAAATTATGGCAGATCTGTGGTTTTATGTCAAGGCAGCAAAAATGTACTCCTATGTACAAAACATGACATTACAGACATCTAAGGTGCCAATCCCTTTAAATATACAAGTTGAACTTCTAATCTTAAGCCTAACCTACATATGGAATCTCTCTAAAAACGAAAACATATAACACAGCGTTGGGCAAGTTCAAGGATGCAACAAATGTCTACAGTGTCATTGGGCATGTTTTGTATAATTACCCAGCTCATCCGCTTGCCATGGGTTGTGCCATCCTAATGTGCCTTCCGTTACCTGGCACAAAGGGGAATGGAGTTGACTAAGCAACCAGTTCATTATAGTATTAACACTCTAGAGGTCATTTACAGAGAGCACCAGGGGTGCACAGCAAAAAGTAATTTCCAAGTTGGTCCACGTAGCGTGCATGACGCCTCCTCTCCACACTTGGGGACAGCCTTTGCAAAGTAAAAGTGCCCCTTGATGCACCAAAAGGAGGAAAGATCTATTGAGGTGAACTGTGCAAACTGTCACACCAAAGTCCATCCTCCTATCCTTTTAGTACCTCCACTTTCAATTAAATTAACTTTTCTATTTTATTTCTTAATTAATATTTTGTTTAGCCTCTTTTATGGAATGTTTTTACTACATGCCCCTCTTTTATCTAAAGCTGTTTATTATATTGTTTGGAGCATGTCTAGAAATACGATTTTTCTGCTGAAGGCATTTCCAGTCGTTGTATTGTGAGCATATGTGGTGGCTTTGATTGTATTGTGGGCATATTGGGTGGGTTTGGTTGTATTGTGGGCATATTAGGTGGGTTTGGTTGTATTGTGGGCATATTGGGTGGGTTTGGTTATATTGTGGGCATATTGGGTGGGTTTGGGTGTATTGTGGGCATATTGGGTAGCTTTGGTTGTATTGTGGGCATATTGGGTGGGTTTGGTTATATTGTGGGCATATTAGGTGGGTTTGGTTGTATTGTGGGCATATTGGGTGGGTTTGGTTATATTGTGGGCATATTGGGTGGGTTTGGGTGTATTGTGGGCATATTGGGTAGCTTTGGTTGTATTGTGGGCATATTGGGTGGGTTTGGTTATATTGTGGGCATATTGGGTGGGTTTGGTTGTATTGTGGGCATATTGGGTGACTTTGGTTGTATTGTGGGCATAGTGTGTGGGGTTGGTTATATTGTGGGCATATTGGGTGGGTTTGGTTACATTGTGGGTACAATGGGTGGGTTTGGTTGTATAGTGGGCACATTGGGCGGTTTTGGTTGTATTGTGGGCATAGTGTGTCGGGTTGGTTATATTGTGGGCATATTGGGTGAGTTTGGTTACATTGTGGGCACATTGGGTGGGTTTGGTTGTATTGTGGGCACATTTGGTGGTTGTGGTTGTATTGTGGGCATAGTGAGTGGGTTTGGTTGTATTGTGGGCATATTGGGTAGGATTTGTTGTATTGTGGGCATATTTGGGGGCTTTGGTTGTATTGTGGGCATATTGGGTGGGTTTGGTTGTATTGTGGGCATATTGGGTGGGTTTGGTTGTACTGTGGGCATATTGGGTGGGTTTGGTTGTACTTTTGGCTGTATTGGCTGGGTTTGTCTGTACTGTGGGCATAGTGGATGGGATTGGTTGTATTGTGATGTAGTTTGTGCATATCGGGGATTGGCTTCATTTTGTTCCAATATTGCCTAGATAAATGTTCTGCATAAAATACTCCTTAATCAGCATCCGTCTCTCTTTTGGTTCAATTCATTAAGACAACTCAATCTCACCAAGTTCAGCCCACTGTTCTGGACACAAATTTCTTAATATCTGTATTTTACCTTCTAGGGTCAAGGATAAGTCATCGGGAAAAAAATAACTGCACATATTTTTGCCTACGTTCTATTATTAACACTATACCGCTCACCATATGCCATAACATCGTTTGAACTATCTAACACATGCAACTGCTAATTAACTAATTTTCAGCTTAGGTTATCACATAGAAACTTGACTACAGAAGTTCTTAATTCCTTCAAGATGTTTCTGAGGCTCCCTTGAAGGATAATGTGTAACTTCATTTGATTTTTATTAATAAGCAAGTTTCAAGCTAGCTAATTTGAAATAGTTTAGATATCTGCGGGCATCGTGTCTCATTTAGCTGGAGCTTTGCATGAGAAAATCTGAAGCTTTTCCTGTGCTTTCTCTAATTAACTCCTTCACCCATGACACTACTGGGGCATAATTTGCACATGAATCTTTGGATATGACCCTGAATTTTGGCAAGATTGTAAGATGTCACATGTGAACGAATACTATAGAATAGCAGTAACTTTTATTATGCAGAACAAAGCAATAAAGCTTCAGGGGTAATTAGTATATGGCCAATACTTTTGCAGTTACATATCAGTGTACCTATATATTGAAGGTTATATCACATCAAGGGAATCTCACAGCAATGTTGTTCTTGAGCGTATACCTAGACAGATAGTCTCTCTTAATGATAATTTCATAATTAAGTGTTAATTGAGAAAACATTGCATACACTGACTGCTGATTACCCTGGAGGTCTGACATTGGGGAACCCTCCTTCAGGGCTCATTAACAAGGACACGGTTGCTACTAATTTGTAACAACAAATCCACTATGTAGTGATCATGGTTTATTTTGCTTTGAAATTGATGTTTATAGATTTAGCTATACTTAAATAATGTTAAAACACATCAACTTGGCCCCAAAAGAGCAGATCGGATGTGTGCGTGTTGTGTCACACAGAGGTGTCTATAAAAACACAACTTGGCAACATCCTAGTGACAGCAGTCTTACATCCCTACTATACTGTTGGGGGGGCCTTGCTCCTTCTAATTAGAGGTGCTCAGGTTTGGTTTTCTGAAAACCGAGCCCACCCGAACTTAGGGGATCCGAGTAGGCTCGCGAGCCGGCTCGGTACTTTCGTGCATTCTCGGATCTCAATCGAGGCAAAACGTCATTGTTGCGTTGTTGAATCTCGCAGGACTTGGATTCCATAATTACATCCATCCCCAGGAGATCCAGCGCCATTGCTCACACAGAAACATGGGTAGCAGTGTTCTTGTCACTCTCCAGTCTCCAGTGACATTGCTCAGTGCCATTGCTCACACAGAAACAGGGGTAGCAGTGTTCTTGTCACTCTCCATACTCCAGTGACATTGCTTATACAGAAACATGAGGGGTAGCAGTGTTCTTATCACTTGACAAAAATTGGCTGGAAATTAATGTTATTGAGGTTAATAATAATGTAGGAACATTAAAAGAGCCAATTTATGTGATTTTATAAAAAAAAAATAAAAAAAAAATAAATAAAAAAAAAATAAAAAAAAAATATAAAAAAATAAATAAAAATCGGGATTTTAAAAAAAATATAGGGATTCAAAATCAAACCCAAAAGACGGGGCTCAGTAAACACATCTCTACTTCTAATATTTAAGCCTCGGTGGGAAATGTATCAAGCTGTCTTTTGTTTTTGCCAGTTTTAAAACCACCACACGTCACCGGCCATTTTCACCTCCTAACCGCCGGATCTATTGGAGCAGCCAAACTCAAATCGCTGGTGATACACTACGCTAACTGGCACAGTACTCACTGGGTAGCAGGCCCAGTGTGTGTGCATTTAGAGAAAAACACTGGTTGAGAACCAGGGGAAGGCTGTGCTGGGGGTCAGGGGGGCATTAGCCCCCCGTGCTGGACCCATAGTGGGCTACCTTGGGCTGGATCAGTGGACCATCTGCATTTTTTTTCTTTAAAAAGTTCTTAAAAGGCTACAGAATCGAGTCTTGTCCCCCGGGCTAAGATTTGCCAGCCCTCCCCTGCTGAGAAGACAATGATTTACCTGCGTATCTCTACACCTGGAGAACTAATGGTGCCAAGGTCAAGTATAGAATACAATTGTATTCAAGAGTGGCCAGTGTGTTGTAGTAAGGGCGTGAGATGTGTATGGGACAGAATGGAAATGAAAAATCAGACAGGCATTGCTGTAATACTATTTACATAGCTACAAGTGAATGCAGTGCACATATGCATGTGCAGTAGCCACAGACGTTTTCCCCGGGTACAATACATGAAGAATGAGGGTCTGAAAGCTGCTTTTATAAGGCTTTACATATTTTGATATTTGCTGATTGGTTTATTTCCCTTTCATGTGCTGTGATTGACCCAATGCTACAATGGTCATTATTTCTCCATAATTTAATTTGCCGACAACAAAGCTCTGACATTGGGCCATATCTCATAAATGTCCAGAAGGATTTGACTATCTCCAGTGGCATCTACACTTGTAATCCATTGATGCATCTAAAAGAAACGTTATTTCTGCAGAGAGAAGGATGAGAACTGTCAAACCGACAATAGCCGTTTCTCCTAGTGACATGGACTCTATGATTTACCATCTGCCAGACCGTAATATGAAGCTCGAGGTAAACAAAAGACATTTTTACCAGTAAAATGCACATAATATGAAACAAGTATAATGATGAGGGTGAACCACTCTGTCGCCACCTGCACTGGATCTAACAACATATTGATTACAGATCAGCTAACCTAAACTAACGACTCACCAATTTATGATTTACAGTTTTATTTATGATAATCATTTAGCTAATCTATTATGCCATGTTGAAATTTTTTTAAAGATTTGTATAGAATTTGATACTCAAGGTAACATTTTAGGATTAACATTTTTATCAGCTCCATATGAAAAATAAAACCCTATGAACTAACTTCCTGCAACTCCCGCGATTTCCACATAGAAACGTAAAATTTGACGGCAGATAAGAACCGCTTGGCCCATCTAGTCTGCCCATTGTTTTATTAACCTATGGTACCTTAAACCCTATTTGATCCTTAGTTCTTTGTAAGGATATTCTTATGTCTATCCCAAGCATGTTTAAATTGCTCTACTGTAGTACCCTCTACCACCTCTGATTGGAGGCTATTCCACTTATCCACTACCCTTTCTGTGAAGTAGTTTTTCCTCACACTTCCTCTAAACCTACTTCCCCCCAGTGTCAGTACATGTCCTCGTGTTCTAATACTTCTCTTCCTTTGTAGAATGTTTCCCTCCTGCACCTTGTTATAATCCTTGATATATTTGAAAGTTTCTATCATGTCCCCCTTTCCCTTCTCTGCAAACTATACATATTAAGATCTTTTAGTTTTTCGGGTAAGTTTTGTGCTGTAGGTCATGCCATACTTGCCAACTCTCCCGGAAAGTCCGGGAGACTCCCGAAATTCGGGTCAGTCTCCCGGGGGAGCTGGCATTTCTCCCGGATCCAAAATTTCACAGAGAATCGCGTCATTTGGGTCATGCACTATTTAAGTTGCCCTTCTGTGTAGAGTCTCTAATGTATTTATACCCTTCTGGAGATATGGCCTCCAGAATTGAACACAGTATTCTAGATGAGGCCGTACCAGTAACCACAATTTGACTTACCAGCAATCAAATATATTATGAACAATGACAAACTGTTTCTCTAATATTGATCATTTGATTTATCAGATCAAGTGCCAAAAAATGCCATACCATCATTAGTTACAGAAGGAGAAACTAAAAAAGTCAGAAGTATCCCACCTCTGACACCACCTATCTCTCATACACAGATGTAAATAGTAAGGACCATTGTACACATTATACTTATATTGTAATATTTTTGATTAAAAGACCAAATATGCAATATAGTCTATTCCTATGAAACTCCTAATGTGTTTTTATTGGATGCAGTTTGGTCTAGCCCTGTGAACTTTTACTGATGCACTGATTGGCTATAAGCTGACATAATAGTTATAATATAATGATACAAATAAGTGTTGTTGTAACCACAATATCAAACGAGAGAGGGAGAATATTCACTTAACAATATTTCTATAGGTGATACAGTAGTTACATAACAATATTCTTATGAGTGACTTTAAAGTATACCACACACAGTGGAGGCAGTCATTCCGTGGACTGAAATTTTCAGCCTATTAATTCAACAGGATATACTGACATCACTATGTGTCTCGTGCTTCATTAAAGTCCTTAGTTCAGCGGTTCCCAAAGTGTGCACCACGGCTCCCAGGGGTGCACCAATTCGGCAGCGCCCGGGACCCAGTATCCTCCTCCCTCCTTGCTTCTCTCTGAATTTTGGGCATGATGTCATCACGACCGACATTCAGTAACAAGCGGCGGGAGAGAGGAGAATGCTGGGTCCCGGGTGCCGCCTAATTGGTAAGTTGTTTTGTGTTTTTTTTCTCTTGCTGGCCGCGACAGAGGGGGCAGCGTGAGAGAGGGCAGATAGGGCAGAGTGAGAGATGGCAGAGGAGGCAGAGTGAGAGAGGGCAGAGAAGGCAGAGTAAGAGAGGGCAGAGGGGGTAGAGTGAGAGAGGGCAGAGGTGCAGAGTGACTGGATGCAGAGGGGGCAGAGTGACTGGATGCAGACTGGGCAGAGTGACTGGATGCAGATGGGGCAGAGTGAGAGGATGCAGAGGGGGCAGATTGAGAGGGGGCAGACTGGGCAGAGTGACTGGATGCAGATGGGGCAGAGTGAGAGGATGCAGAGGGGGCAGAGTGAGAGGGGGCAGAGTGAGAGGATGCAGAGGGGGCAGTGATTGGATGCAGAGGGGGCAGAGTGAGAGGGGGCAGAGTGAGAGGATGCAGAGGGGGCAGTGATTGGATGCAGAGGGGGCAGAGTGAATGGATGAAGAGGGGGCAGAGTGAATGGATGAAGAGGGGGCAGAGTGAGAGGATGCAGAGGGGGCAGAGTGAGAGGAGGCAGAGTGAGTGAATGCAGAGGGGGCAGAGTGAGTGGAGATGAAGGAGGTCACAGTGTGAGTTAGCTGTAAATTATTCTTTGACAGAAATGTAATTGAAAAAAATATATAAAAATATTATTTTCCCTTGGATTTATGTGTATTATATTTGCATACAACTAAATAAGTATTTCTGTCCTGACCTAAATATTTATTACGTTTTTTTGACCGAACTATTTATAAAATAGGACCGCTCCGTAATTATTTTGGAGGGGTGCCTTGAAAAAATTAGAGACACTCTAAGGGTGCCGCGACCTGCAAGTTTGGGAACCACTGCCTTAGTTCCTAGTGAACTAATAGGATGCAAATTTTGATGAATATTAATTAAGCTTACAAAATTTTGTACTAGTACAAAACTTATGTAGTAGTACAAACTAATGAAAACCTGTGAAGGATCACCCAAAATCCTATCAATTTGATTATTTTACTCATCTGAGATAAAGAACAAAGCTCAGAATAGAAAATGATAAATATAACATCCTAACCATTCAAATCACTTCACTTTGAATAAAGAATTAAATTATTGTTGTTGTTCAGTGTTTAGAAGATTCAAATCTGAATAAAATCTCATGAAAGTGTTACGACTTGCTTGTCATTACTCATTAGGACGAGATGTCCGCAAAGCTTCTGCAGAGTAGAAATCTAGATGTTCCTGTGGTTTGTATTCCCGATTCAGTGACACATAAGGGACACCCAGACTATCTGCAGTCATCCTGTGGCTGGAATAAAAATACAGTTATACCGGTTTGTTTTTCCTATTTTGCCCAGTTTTTAACTCTCTTGTGACATCTGTACTTTAATCCACTGTAAATGCATTGCATTTACTGCATTACCAGAGCTCTGAGTCTAGATGGCAGTTGCTGTCACTTGTGAAATGATTGGGATAAAGTGGAGCAGGCTGTGTGTGGGTGGCTTAGTGCATTCTGGTGTAGAAACTAGCAAAATTATTTATTTTCATAATTTGTTGGATTTTAACTTGTTTCGGAACTCTGGGATTTGAGCAATTTACCCTATTTCTATTGTCATATTCTGCTGTGCATTTCATTTTTAGTCTCACTTTACAATGCTAGTCTGTGTTAGTCTTGCAGCATCTTTTATGTCAACCATGGTGAGAATGGGTGCAAGGCGTGTTGTACACTTCAGCCTATGCATGTACATAGCAGGATCACAAAGTTCATCATCATCATTTATTTATATAGCGCCATTGATTCCGCAGCGCTGTACAGAGAACTCATTCACATCAGTCCCTGCTCCATTGGAGCTTACAGTCTAAATTCCCTAACACACACACACACACAGACACACAGACAGACAGCGAGAGAGAGTCTAGGGTCAATTTTGATAGCAGCCAATTAATCGACTAGTATGTTTTTGGAGTGTGGGAGGAAACCGGAGCACCTGGAGAAAACCCACGCAAACACCGGGAGAACATACAAACTCCTCACAGATAAGGCCATGGTCAGGAATTGAACTCACGACCCCAGTGCTGTGAGGCAGAAGTGCTAACCACTGAGCCACCGTGATGCCCCAAGTTAGGTTAATATAGCAAGAATGGCAGATGTACAACACAGCCCATAGTACTCTGTTTATGGGGTGTGTTGTTGTGTGCAGGGGAAGATCCAAACTTAGTTTACTAATTGTCACAGATTATCTGTAAACCAATGAGAGAAAAATGATGGTTGTGGGGCGGTTTACATTGCAGTGTTGGAATAGTGTACAGTATCTCCCCTGATTGTCTGTAAGAGGATTTGTTTCGATTTACGCTGTCTTAACATAGATAAAAGTTATGAGGATTCCTCATCTCTCAGTACAGATTACTATGATATTTATGTCCAATGCAACCAGGCTTCTCTAACAGTCCGCGATACATGATGGTGGATTGGTTTGCGTCTCGTCGTCACCAACCCTGTGTTTTGTCACCACTTAGTATTTGTATTGTATTTACTATACATGAGTTGTTTACTTTGTCTAATACATGTATATGTACTTCTAATATCTACCCTGGGGGAGATATGGAGACTAGGTATAAAAAGACAAGGTGGGCGTGATTTGATGATGATATTTGAATTAGAGGTGCTCAGGTTCGGTTTCCAGAAAACTGAACCCCCGCCTGAACATCACAGATCTGAGTACCGAGCCAAAACGGCTCGGTACTTTCTCGCTTCCTCTGATCTGAATCGAGGCAAAACATCATCGCTGCGTTGTCGGATCTCACGGGTTTTGGATGCCATAAGTACCTCGCTCCCCAGGAGATCCAGCACCATTGCTCAGACAGAAACAGGGGTAGCAGTGTTCTTGTCACTCTCCAGTCTCCAGTGACATTGCTCAGTGCCATTGCTCAGACAGAAACAGGGGTAGCAGTGTTCTTGTCACTCTCCAGTCTCCAGTGACATTGCTCAGTGCCATTGCTCACACAGAAACAGCGGTAGCAGTGTTCTTGTCACTCTCCAGTCTCCAGTGACATTGCTCAGTGCCATTGTTCAGACAGAAACAGGGGTAGCAGTGTTCTTGTCACTCTCCAGTCTCCAGTGACATTGCTCAGCGCCATTGCTCACACAGAAACAGGGGTAGCAGTGTTCTTGTCACTCTCCAGTCTCCAGTGACATTGCTCAGTGCCATTGCTCACACAGAAACAGGAACAAAAAAAAGAACCAAATTGTGTGATTTTAGCATTTATTTATTTTTAAAAATACACATCCAAATAACAAATAAAACCAAAACACGGGAGGTCGGTTTTGCCAAAACCAACACCAAAACCAAAACACAAAGTTAATACAGATCCAAGACCAAAACATGGGGGTCAGTGAATATCCCTAATCTGAATCATCAAATAGGTGGGGAAATGGAGCACGGTGAAACTACTGGCATTACCAGTCCCCTTCACAATGTCATTTACGTCATGCGACGGGCACAGCTAGTAATATGATAATATCATTTGCATCACCATGAATGTCCCCATCAACTTTGCAGGCCAGTAAGTGCTTTATCGGGAGCATAGCCTTCTTTCCCTGGAGTTCAGGAAGACTCCTAATAATCTGGGAGTCACCTGGACATTCCCAGGAGGGTAGGCAGCTATGGTCCATTGTGATATTGTATGCACTGCCCCCCCCCCCTCTCAGTGCCAGCGTTCACTGTGTGATGTGGGGAAGAGGGCAGCTGGGTATTATGACCCTACCAAGTGTTGCGCTGGTGCTGAACGAGCTCACTGACACTTTGCACTTCACTGTCAGCAAAACCCTCCCCTGCCTATAATCCCACCCTCTTCTAAACTCCATTATGGTGGAGTTTAGAAGGGTTTGGGATTGTTGTAGGGCAGCCTAGTTCTTTTAAATTGCTGGCTATATCCCCTTCCAATTAACCACCCCCCTCAACGGTTTGACTACACTCCCTTAGACTGTGCACCACCGATTCAAAGCGGTGCACAAGATTTTTTACTGCTTTACCCTCCCACAGTGAAAAATTTCCTGTGGACGCCCATGGCCACTAGTTTACTAAATAGCATTAGTAGCTAGCTGTAAGTTGCTATTAGAGAAGCTAGAGAATTGTGAACCAGTTTGATTGAATGTCATCGATAGGATGATCACTAAATTGTTTGTGGCACAATAGACAATAGCCCCCCGATTCAAATTTAGAATTAGAAATTTGTGGCTTGTGTTCACCTTTTTCTGTATGTGTTCAAAATTTGCTGTCCATGTTCAAGCGGTTCCCCTAAAATATAGTATTTTATAAACACTATTTCAATAATGTTTTTAAATAATAAAAACGTATTTGAAATTTTTTCATTTCAACAGTTTTGCAAGTCGCGTTCGCCATTCGAGTTTAGCCAATGATGTCCATTAAAAAAAAAAAAAGTTAAATATATCAATTTAAGATGAAATGAGCCCGGGCTGGTTTGAACCTGGTCATACCTATTTGACTTTCTCTAATTTAGTTTCAGTAATTCCCCCAATAACCGAGGAGGAACCCGGACATTCTGGGAGAGTAATCAACCATCGTCTAATATGATAGTTTATTAGTTGGCCTGTCTGCAATTAATTTGCCAATCTCTGTTCTTTCAGTGCATGATTCGGGAAATCTATGACCTATGATTGGGTAATGTATGATCTATGATTTGAGGTTTTATGTCCCCACCTATCAAACTTCACAAGTTCAAGGGCCACATGTTTGTGGTATGTCAACAGAGCTAAATCGTTTAAAATAATTTGTAAAAATATTTTTAGTTTTAAACACTATGGGGGGTATTCAATTGTCAGCGTTAACGCTGAAAAACGAGCGCTCAAAAAATATTACCGTTTATATGGTAATATTGCGCGCGAAAACCGTTAATACGGTAGTTTACTCGCTGAATTTCAGGGAGCGGCGAGCTGAAATTCCGCGAGTAATTACCGTATTAACGGTAAGATTTTTTGAGCGCTTGTTTGTTAGTGTTAACGCTAACAATTGAATACGCCCCTTAGTAAGATTTTTAAAATAGTAAAAAAGTATTGTAGACTTTTTTTTAATTCAAACAGTAAACATTACAATGTTTGAGCTTTGCCGAGGTTCCATTAAAAACTGTTAAAATGTATTAATTTTAGCGCCAACATGTTTGAGAATTCTCAAACAGGTTCAAACTAGAGATGTTCACTGACCCCTGTGTTCTGGTTTTGGTTTTGGTTTTGGATCTGGGTTAAGACAGCAGATTTAGAAGACCAAGCCTGCCAGCCCTACTATTTGTATTTCAGCAATGACAATTAGCATTGGAGCAATGGAGCTCTCCTGAATGTCACTGGAGACTTTGAAGAACACTGCTACCCTTCCTCTTTCTATTCTACCAATGACGCTGTCCAACTGCTCAACAGACTGCCAAGAACTGTGCTTCCCCTTCTGTGTCCCTCTGTGAAATGGTGCTGGATCGCCGTGGAGGGCGGTACTTATGGAATCCAAAACTAGCGAGATCCGAGAATATAACAATGACGTTTTACCTCATTTTCAATTCCGAGGGTGCGCGAAAGTACCAAGCCGGCTCGGTACTAGGATCTGCTAAGTTCGGGTGTGTTCGGTTCTTGGGGAATCGAGCCTGAGCATCTCTAGTTCAAACATAGTTGGACAGATTCGAACCGGCTTGACCATGGTCAAGTTGACTTTCTCGAATTTAGGTTTGTTTTTTAGAAATTCCAGCAAATTTTTGTACCAATTCTACCAACCATGAAATGTTTTCTTTGGCTGGTTTAAGCATCTCTGGTTGCAATCTCTAATGACAACAGAGAGTTAGGGCTACCTACTGCTGCTAAAGGCCCCCCAAATTAATGACTAACTATACACTTTGCAATAAGTAACGCTGCAATCACTAAGCAGAACCGTAAGCCTAATAAATTCTGAATAAAAAAAAAAGATGTACGGACATCTGAAAATAACCCAAAAACATCAAACAGTGAAGTTAATATTCTGTTAAAACACTTTTCTCTCTTTAGTCCCAATATGGGATCACAGACAAGCTTACTGCTTTGCATGCTGGAATTCTAAATCTGCATTATCTTGAGATTGGCATATTTTACTTAAAACATGAATTTAACTAGACGTGTTTGCAGATACATTTTCTCCCGGTAACATACACATTGTGCGAATCAGTTGCTTTAAAGCAGCCATTTTGACAGATCACAGAGAACACGGCTATGTACATGAGTTTATTTACGGTGTGTGACAATATTGAGGTGACTTGATCAAATCTCTTCTCATTTCGCAGGATAGGCTCAGATGTCAGCGTATGTTTTATTAAAGTGCGTACACAGGCAGGCTCATATAGAAACCTATCTAAATCGAATCTGTTTGTCTATGCCACGTACAAACAACTGAGTTATTTGGGACTAAGGTTTAAGAAGGATCGTGTCTGCCAATCTTCTAACACAAGAAAAAAACCGTACATGGTGCTTGATTTTAAATCCCGTTCCCTTTGAAAAAAAGATTGATAGAAATCAAATGTAAATACAGAAACCCTTTCAGACATTGGCGGTGAAAAATACTTTGTCAGCCTAATGAAAAGATATCAATTTTCTCTACTTTATTCAATAAATTGTGAGTCATTTTGTAAATGGATTAGATTAAAAAGGAAGCGCAGACACTCGGCGAAGGAACTATTTGCAGGGACAGAAACTTCACACATGGGAAACAAAAACCTTTTAAGATGTTTCAGATCTATAAAGCTGCTAGATACAAAATACTATAGGAATGTCTGTAAAAGCAAGATCAGACATTGCTTAGAAAAGGACAAGTGTGTGGGATCGAACGAGATGTCTTGTGTTCCTCATTTGTCCCAGCATCCTGGGAAAGTCGGATCAATTCAGAATTGGGGAGACAACAGAGGCAGGGGGAATAACAGACCAACCGGATACAGTGGGATGGAACGTTGGGTGCAAATGGGCGTAATTTATGCTGCGCAAACTGACATTAGTTTAGCTCAGTATCACGTCCTGTTTCTCCAGCGGCAGATTTAAAATATCTTGGGGTGGTAATCAAAACATTCACACCCACCCCACCATTAAGGACCAACTGTTGCCCTATTATTAATATTTATTTTAGCTATTGCCATATTCTTTTAATCAGTCTCTTCCAAATAATATTTATGACATGTTTTATCTCTTTATTGCCTATAAAATGAGCATGTAAATTATAAATAGATGGCACCGGGCATTTTCTTTACTTTTTCCCTACACTATTTGTTATATTAAGATAATTTCTATAAACACCAAGTGCCGAAATACCAACACCTTCTTAAACATTTTCTCTAAGATTTACTACTGCATCTTAGTTATGACCTGAAATAATGACACAGATACATATTTTTAAATTTTGGCGAAATTAAGGTCACAGTTTAATTGTTAAACAGAAAGGGTTGGCAACGTAAGCAGGTGCAGGAACAGCTACCAGTCAATACGAACCAAACAAGTGGGGATGGCCAGCCGGCCCAGAATCCCCGGCGATACTTTATTGGTGTCAGAAAGACTCCGCCCCTCCTGGCCTCCATAAGGGCACGCTTTCACAAATGATACCCTGGGCACATTCACAAGTGACTATGGAAGAGACAAGATCGAAAGGGGGAGAAAGCTACGGCCCAAAATACTCTTGCGCCATGTATTAAACAGCTGGCTGCACTGCTTTCCCGCCGACTGTGCCTCATCGGAATTAGGAGAAAAAAACGTGATTAAGAGAACAAACGTCAAGGATAACAGAAAACACATCAGAAAAGGAAAGTAAATCCGGCAGGAAAGAGAGAGACTTCCTGCCTACACTCACCTATCGAGGCTTGGTTAGCCATCCCTTTGGATGCTTCAAATTGGATGACAAAGTTAACCCTTACAGATAATTGCTGGTAATAAGAGCCCAGCATTTAGTTCCACTTCATTCCTCTCCATGCAGGTCTTCATTTGTCCATAACCTTTATATTTTTTTACGCCATCGATTGCAGAATAATTGGGACTTGGGTATTCTGGATACGTTTTATTAATTTGGAGCACCATGTCTACAATGTACTATACTACATTCAAAAATCTCCTCCTCTGACCTTCCCATTCTCATTAAATTCTTTATCAGAGCTCCTCACAGTGACTTTAAGAGAACATTCTCATCGATCAGGTCTGTATATACACATCATGATTATCGAACAGTATTATTTGTTTTCTTTATTGTCGTCTGGTTTTTGGGGCTTTTTTGGATAACAGATTCCCAGATAACAGATCCCATGCGGGTATAAGAAAAATTCAAGCCCGAAACCTATTAATATTCTTTATAGCTTTCTTAGAGATACACAATGAATTGACTGAGTAGTCATTTGCACGCTTACGGTGGGTTACCAGTTGTAATTGCCAACTCTTTTGGAATGTCTAAGTGAGCAGGATGGGGACCTTGATGACACGATTTGCTGCGAATCACGCCATTTTGGCCCCACCACACTGTGTGATGACACGATCACAGCATTGCACCGCCGGGGGACGGGCAAATGTGAAGCAAATTGCTTTACCAAATCCCTGTCACTAGCCACTTGACCTCCCCTGCGGGATCTCCTGGCAAGTATGCCATTACCCAGAATCCCCCAGCAGTAATGTTTCTCTATCGGCGGGAACGCTGGTTAGAGAATAGCGATAGGCTATTGATTAACTTATCACTTTACTGTCACTTGCATTGGAGAGGCATTGCAGCACTCTCTGCTCCTGTCCAATCAGACTTCTCAGCTTCCCTAACAGCACTTTCAGTCACTCAGCTCAGTCATGTGACATTCCGGTTAAAGCAGATGACTGCCCTGACAGTCATCAGCAAGATGTGAATGCAACAGTGCCCCCTAGTGACTAATTATTATGTAAAATGGATGAATGATTGCTTAAATTTGCCAAGCTTTAACTTTTCAACAAAGTATTTCTCAGACCTAGGACTAATCTCAATTCTATCAGCCATATGATTTATACCAATATATATTGTCTTTAAAATAAACAATATTTGAGAATAACGTCCCTTTAAGGAGTGAAGAAATATTTTGCACAGTGACAAGCAATAGCCAAAACTTCATTATAGGAAAATGCTAATGAGAAACCAACTTCCTAATTCCAGTTTACCTGTTGTTTCAAGGGTAACGACCTGACTTCCTTTTCAATCCCAATCTGATATGCCTCACGGGATTGAAGGTAAATTAATGTCAATGGAAAAAAAAAAACTTTTGTCAGAACTACGGTGGCAGATGTGGCAGACAGCATGCCCTAAATCACGCTCTGCTTAAGGCAAACTGTGCCGGAGATGTGGCAGGGAGTAATCACCCCGTGGAAAGCTGCTGAAGCACAATTCAATAAAGCAGAGTGCATGTACTGCACAAATGTCTTCAGAAAAATATTTTATGAACTGCCTGCAGAATTACACTGCTGTAACTGAGCGCAGGATCCAGGTGACGGCACGCCTGAAGAGGCAGCTTGGTTTCGGGGAGTTTGGATTTATTAACAATGAGATGCGCGGCTTTGATTAATTAACCCTTTATTCCCACCCTGTCCTGACATATTGAAATAAAGCTGAAACTATCTATCCCCGCACTTTCCATTGTCCTGAAAGTAGCAGTTTTTGCCTATAATAAACCTTGGGTAGTATGCAGTAACCAAGATAGAGCAGTATTAAATATACTGACAAACAGACCCAATATCATAGTGTGCGCGTCAACAAAACTAGTGTGATTGTGAGATTATTCTTCAGTCAGAGGAAGACCGAGATCGACCTTTGTCTGCATTTATCTTTTAATCTCACTAAGTGACTCCCTATGAGGTCTGGGTGTAAATCAGGCCGCTCTCTCCAAGCTGAACATTTCTTTCTTCCACCGGAGTGTGGTCAACTTGGAAAGTTATCATCCTGGTTGGCCTTTGGGCCAAGTGGCTGCCTCAACCTATGTGTGGCCATCGTTAGCCAGGTTAGCGAGAGTAGCAGGAAAAGAGCAAAACCTGGAGCAGGAGTAGAGATATTCCAACCACACTTTTTGCTTATTTTTGTTACTGGCTAAAAATCTAAGGCTGTTTTAAGATATATTTTTTTAAGGGTATAAAAAGTTGTTTAACATGAATACAAGTGAAGGTTTTGTTCCAAATTCAGGAAAAAACTTCCATTGGTCGGTCAATATTAGGGATGAGCGCGCTCGGATTTCTGAAATCCGAGCCCACCCGAACGTTGCGGATCCGAGTCGGATCCGAGACAGATCCGGGTATTGGCGCCAAATTCAAAAGTGAAACTGAGGCTCTGACTCATAATCCCGTTGTCGGATCTCGCGATACTCGGATCCTATAAATTCCCCGCTAGTCGCCGCCATCTTCACTCGGGCATTGATCAGGGTAGAGGGAGGGTGTGTTAGGTGGTCCTCTGTGCTGTTTAGTTCTGTGCTGTTTAGTTCTGTGCTGTTTAGTGCTGTGCTGTGCTGTGCTGTTTAGTGCTGTGCTGTGTTCTGCAGTATCAGTCCAGTGGTGCTGTGTGCTGTGCTCTGTCCTTCTGAGGTCAGTGGTGCTGCTGGGTCCTGTGCTGTGTCCTGTTCAGTCCAGTGGTGCTGTGTCCTGTGCTTTGTGCTTCTAAGGGCATAGTTATTTCCCCAATATTCCCCTGTGTTTAAAAAAATAAAAAAAAGTTTTTTTAAAAAATACCAAAAACTACTTTAATATTTTTTAATTACCACAAAATTTTCACAACCAATCCTGCAGTATAAGCCCATTGGTACTGCAATATTACCAAGTTCACACATTCAGCAGTAAAAGTCCAGTGGTACTGCAATATTACAAAGTTTACACATTCTGCAGTATCAGTCCAGTGGTGCTGTGTCCTGTGCTCTGTCCTGCTGAGTTCCGTAGTGCTGCTGGGTCCTGTGCCGTGTCCTGTTCAGTCCAGTGGTGCTGTGTCCTGTGCTCTGTGCTTCTAAGGGCATAGTTATTTCCCCATTATTCCCAAGTTTTTAAAAAATAAAAAAAAAGTAAAAAATAATAAAAAATGTAAAAAAAAAAAATATATAATAATTATAACCAAATTTGCAAAACCAATCCAGCATTATAAGTCCATTGGTACTGCAATATTACCAAGTTCACACATTCTGCAGTATCAGTCCAGTGGTGCTGTGTCCTGTGCTCTGTCCTGCTGAGTTCCGTAGTGCTGCTGGGTCCTGTGCCGTGTCCTGTTCAGTCCAGTGGTGCTGTGTCCTGTGCTCTGTGCTTCTAAGGGCATAGTTATTTCCCCACTATTCCCAAGTTTTTTAAAAATAAAAAAAAAGTAAAAAATAATAAAAAATTTAAAAAAAAAAAAATATATAATAATTATAACCAAATTTGCAAAACCAATCCAGCATTATAAGTCCATTGGTACTGCAATATTACCAAGTTCACACATTCTGCAGTATCAGTCCAGTGGTGCTGTGTCCTGTGCTCTGTCCTGCTGAGTTCCGTAGTGCTGCTGGGTCCTGTGCCGTGTCCTGTTCAGTCCAGTGGTGCTGTGTCCTGTGCTCTGTGCTTCTAAGGGCATAGTTATTTCCCCACTATTCCCAAGTGTTTAAAAAATTAAAAAAAAGTTATAAAAAAAAATACAAAAAAATAATTTAAATTTTTTTTAATTACAACAAAAATTTGCAAAACCAATTCTGCAGTATAAGCCCATTGGTACTGCAATATTACCAAGTTCACACATTCTGCAGTATCTTGTGCTACATATAATGGAGAGCAAAAATTTGGAGGATAAAGTAGGGAAAGATCAAGACCCACTTCCTCCTAATGCTGAAGCTGCTGCCACTAGTCATGACATAGACGATGAAATGCCATCAACGTCGTCTGGCAAGCACGATGCCCAATCTCCTAGTACAGGGCATGTAAAATCCAAAAAGCCCAAGTTCTCAAAAAACAGCAAAAAAAGAAACTTAAAATCATCTGAGGAGAAACGTAAAGTTGGCAATATGCCAATTACGACAAGTAGTGGCAAGGAACGGCTTAGGCCCTGTCCCGTGTTCATGACTAGTGGTCCAACTTCACCCAAGGATCAAAGCCCTCCTCCCCCCCCCTACAAAAAATTTAAGAGAGTTATGCTGTCAGCAACAACAACAAAACAGCAAAGAACTCTGCCTTCTAAACAGATGACATCACAAATCCCCAAGGCGAGTCCAAGGGTGTTGTTGGTTGTGAACCCTGACCTTCCCATCACTGTACGGGAAGAGGTGACTCCATCCAGCATTTGCAGCACGCCCTCTGCATATGCTGGAAGGATCACCCACAGTCCAGTTACAGATTTGGCTAATGAAGGTGTGAATGTTGTGCACTGGGAGGAGGATATTGATGTAGCTGGCGCTGAGGAGGATGTTGATGATTATGATGCAGACAGATACCAAATTGCATTTCTCAATTTCTATTTATATTCTAGATTATATAACGGCTGAAAAGTTTTCTGTTTTACTCCTAGTGGAGAGGGGATCTGATGCAGACAGATACCAAACTGCCTTTGTCCATTTCTTTGTATATTTGAATTGCTAGTTCTACAGTCTATGCAGGCTGCTTTATTTATATTCAACTACAAGTGTAGGGCGGGGGGGGGGGCATAGATAGCCACCAAAGTAACGTGGTCCATTTAATTTCACTTTCTAGCTCCACAGTCTGTGCAGCCTGCTTTTTTTTATCTTCAAAGTATTTATATTTACAAGCCTTGCAATCTAAATTAACTAGAGGTAGTGACGTGGTAGAACTCCAAAAGGCAGTTTGGAAGCCCCTGTACAAACTGGCTCTATTTTTTAACTGAGTTGTCCCCCCTCCAGTGTGTACTCGGAAAGAGTTTTTAGTGCAGAGGGGAACCTGGTCAGTGAGCGGCGAAGGAGGTTGCTTCCTCACAACGTTGAAAAAATGATGTTTATAAAAATGAATAATCAATTCCTCAATGAAGTACAGCACTGCCCTCCAGACAGTACAGAGGGACTGTGGTTGTGGAGTCCAGCGGGGACGAATTGATAATGTGTGAGGAGGAGGAAGTACACACTGTAGGGGGAGAGGAATCAGAGGTTGAGGATAAGGACGACATCTTTCCTCAGTAGAGCCTGTTTAGTTTGTACAGGGAGAGATGAATTGTTTTATTGGTGTGGGGGCCCAAACAAACCAATCATTTCAGCCACAGTTGTTTGGTAGGCCCTGTCGCTGAAATGATTGGTTTGTTAAAGTGTGCATGTCCTATTTCAACAACATAAGGGTGGGTGGGAGGGGGTGGGTGGGAGGGCCCAATGACAATTCCATCTTGCAACTTTTTTTTTGGCATTATGTGACCATTCAACAGTCGTTTGCCATGTTCAAAAAGTAAAAGAAAATGCCAACAAATTCAATAAATTAAATCAAAAGTTAAATGCCCTGTCATTATTTAAAACAAGAGGTTTTGACGTGCTAGAATTAGTGTAGTGTTAAGATGTTATAAACACTACACTTGGAAATTGGAGGAGGTAATGTGGCCCCGGTATCAAATTGGGTACCGGGGCCACCCCACTATGCAGTCCAGATACTTGTTTGGTGGAATTCCGACACGTGGAGGGTTTTTAAATTATATTGTGGCCTCGGTACCAAATTGTGTACCGGGGCCACCACACTACGCAGTCAAGATACTTGTTTGGTGGAATTCAGACCAGTTGAGGGTTTTATTATTATATTGTGTGGACCACTCTATCTATACCACACTACAACTCTATACCACTCTATTTCCTACTTTAATTCTATTTAATTCTATTTCCTACTTTAATTCTATTACTAATTAATTACCATAAAGAGGAACAAAAAAAACCAATTTTACCAAAAGTATAATATGACTTAGACTTACAAACACTACACTTGAAAGATCGTGCCTTTAAATGAAAAAGTCAGTCTTCATTGCACGACTATGTGCAAGTGCAACAGGGACATTTTTTTGGGTTTACAAAGTCAAACAATAACACTACGACCCTGTCTGTCTGGGGTCTGTCAATGACGAATTGTCTGTAGCATGTTTGGAGGAGGTATTGTGGCCCCGGTATCAAATTGGGTACCGGGGCCACCCCACTACGCAGTCCAGATACTTGTTTGGTGGAATTCTGACACGTGGAGGGTGTATTTATTTTATTGTGGCCCCGGTATCAAATTGGGTACCGGGGCCACCCCACTACGCAGTCCAGATACTTGTTTGGTGGAATTCTGACACGTGGAGGGTTTTTTAATTATATTGTGGCCTCGGTACCAAATTGTGTACCGGGGCCACCACACTACGCAGTCAAGATAGATAGATGTGTATCATAGATAAAGTACATTCAGTGGTGTGGGGCAAATTGAAAAATATTCCAAATGCACTGACATTATCAAAAACAAGAGGTTGTCACACGCTAAAACTCCAACATGTATATGATGGAGAGGATGGAGGAGCAGCCGTATGTGTAGTGTAATGCAGACCTGTTGAAGGTTTTTTATATATTTTATTGTGGTGCCCAGTGCCCACTCCTCTACGCAGTCCAGGTACATTTATTGGTGCGAATCATAAAAGTTCAGGGTTTTTAATATATCTTGTGGTGACCCACTCCTCTACGCAGTCCAGGTACATTTATTGGTGCGATTCATAAAAGTTCAGGGTTTTTAATATATTGTGGTGACCCACTCCTCTACGCAGTCCAGGTACATTTATTGGTGCGAATCAAACAAGTTGATGGTTTTCTTATTATATATATTGTGGTGACCCACTCCTCTACGCAGTCCAGGTACATTTATTGGTGCGAATCATAAAAGTTCAGGGTTTTTAAGATATTGTGGTGACCCACTCCTCTACGCAGTCCAGGTACAATTATTGGTGCGAATCATAAAAGTTCAGGGTTTTTAAGATATTGTGGTGACCCACTCCTCTACGCAGTCCAGGTACAATTATTGGTGCGAATCATAAAAGTTCAGCATTTTTAATATATATTGTGGTGACCCACTCCTCTACGCAGTCCAGAAAGATACCTTGTTGCAACGTTTTGGACTAATAACTATATTGTGAGGTGTTCAGAATACACTGTAAATTAGTGGAAATGCTTGTTATTGAATGTTATTGAGGTTAATAATAGCCTAGGAGTGAAAATAAGCCCAAAAACTTGATTTTTAAACTTTTTATGTTTTTTTCAAAAAAAATCCGAATCCAATACCTTAAATCCGAACCGAGACCTTTCGTCAAGTGTTTTGCGAGACAAATCCGAACCTCAAAAATAACGAAAATCCGGATCCAAAACACAAAACACGAGACCTCAAAAGTCGCCGGTGCACATCCCTAGTCAATATAACCCGGATGCAGGTGATTAATAGTAAACAAGAGAATTTCTATAAAGCTTATATTTTCTTAGCTACTGTTTTAAGATCTCTAAAATGACTATTTTATCTTTCATGTCTCCACCTTTCACTGTCTCTTCTCATTCCAACCCTACCACACCAGTAACGGCACAGAAAATGCCAGTCACCCAAGGCAGCTTTACTGCTGGCGGCTGATAGTGCTTCTGCCTTAAAATAGCTACATGCACTTTCCCTACCTGAGCAAAAATTGTAATTTCGCCAGCTGTATGAAGTGTTCCCGCGCCTCTTAGATTGTAAGCTGATTTGAGTAGGGCCTTGCATACAAATGTTTCATGTCATGTGTTTGTATTATAATACCCTCCATGTCCAGCTCTGTGCAATATTCTGGCACTCAATATATTATGGATAGTAACAAAAATTACAAAGTACTGTTTATAGGCTTATTATGTAAATGCAAACACTACGGAAGCACCCACTAGATCAAAAGGCGTCTGCTCACGTTTTGTTCCTGTTGCTCAGTCCAAGTGCAGAGCGAAATAGGGTCACTGTCCGATGGTGGGAGGACAAATTGTGCAAGATCTTTGGCACTTCAATTGGATCATTATCAGCATCCCAATCTTTGCACGGGTCAGAACACAGTACTACTGGGACAAATGCTGTATATTGTGTGTGATATCCCAGCATTTGTGGCCAGAATTACTGTAAACCTGGATGGTGGGATTCACCTCAAGGGCTCAATATATTGACAGACAAACACAGAAATAAAACATTCTGAAAGTTACCGGTTTATTGGACTTGAAGGATGTACTTGAAGAAGCATTGTAAAAGGTTAATATTTCGTACTTTATGTTTCCGAGTTTTATTAATGTGACTGCTCAAAAGTAATAAAGTTCATTGTCAGTTGTAGAGGACCTGTTACTGTTATGGGGGGGAAGAGGCTGCCTGTAAAAGCACTGACTGGTATAAATGACCTTTGCCTTTGGATTCTGCTCCCATATTACCATAAGCATCTTTCTGTGCACGCCACAGCCAAGATTATTAAATCTGCATTAGCATTTCCACCCGATCTGGCAAAATCCTTTAAGATCCCTAAATTAAAATGATCATGGAATGGCGGCAGCAGGAGGATCAATCGAAAGCTGCAATGTCTTTGAATGTGGCTTCTGACTGGTCCTTTGACTCAAACCCCTCCTCCGTCTCCATGGTGCCTCACAGCCCCGGTTTTTTAGCCAGAATTGCGAGACAAACAACGGAGCCCTAGGAAAAAATGGCTGCGTGGTGAATGGCACCCTGGGTTGGGTGCATTTTTAAACCCTATCCAGAGTGCTACTTTAGGAACAGGAAGCACACATTTGCTCTAACTCATGGCAGCCAATCAGATGTCTGCTTTGTACTAGACTGATAAAAGCAAGTCCCTGATTTGGTAATCAATGTATAAAGGGATACACTATACTGAACATGTGCCCTGCACATGTTCATAAGATCAGAGCGGGGGACTATGTAGGGGATGGAGAAGACTATTGGACTTTAACATATAACAAAAAATATATAAATGTCATCTGTTGGCTTTAATTGTTTTTACACTTTCAGTTCCTTTACCAAAAATGTACTTGCTCCCCTGGGGGAGTTGATATGAACCGATTAAACGATAAGGCTACATTGACTGTTGGGTAGATACATAGGGCCCGATTCATCAAGGTACTCATACTGAGCACAACCCGCGTTTGTTTAAAAATGCACGTAAAACGGCTCTGCGTACTTACAAACTCAACAAGGAGCGGGTCTGAAGATATGGGGCGTGGATGAATTCGGGTATAGGTCTGCTCAGCTCTACTAAACAAGACGCTGCAGGATACTTTGTAAGCCTATGTGGAATATACATTTGCAAAAGAACGAGCAGAAAAAAAACTATTGAATTAATGTTACCTGTTACTAACATAAGCATTAATGACAAAACAGTTAATAAACTTTTGTTTTCAATGAAATACATTTATTAGGATGATTTTAATGTCCACTGAATATAAAATACATTTTTACAGTTGCTCCTGATTGCAAACACATGTTATAGCATGCATACGAGAATGTCGGCACTAGTACTCAGGACTTAGACTAGCCCTGTAGCTTTAGCAAGAGATACGGCAGAAAAACAAGTAACTTCGAGATACCTCGAGCTTGATTCGGACGTGCGATCGAATTTGCCACGCCCTTACTGTGCATTGACTATGGACGAACGCCCCTTCCCCGCTCCGTTCACTCACAGATATCGTAGGCCGTTGTAAGTGTCCTTCGCGTACAATACGCACAACATCGGTGATTACGTGCTTTGATGAAACAGGCTCATAGTGTTCTTCACCACTATGGATCTAAATACATTTGTGTTTTATATTATGACTGCATTACATGTCTGTGGACTGTTCTCATTTACCTTCATCGTTGCTTTAATGTTAGAGAAAAGGAACCACAACCACATAGCAATCCGGCATGACTATATTACACAAAGTGGGTATTTATCTTCTACTGCATCTTGTTTGTCACCATCAGCCAGCTGTGAAATGTCGCAATGCCGTAAGAGATGTGATCATTTCGTACTGGAAGATGGTTGTATAAGCTGTAACGTAATCGATGACATGATATATTAATATTATGTACCAGGAAAAATGAACAGAGGGCTGCTGCTTCAAAAATAAAACCCTAGTTAACTCTATGGAAATAATCTTCTGTAGCGCTGTGCGGTCAGGAAAGAAATGACAGAACATTGATACTAACACATGGACATAACTAGGGACAGGGTTCTGCTCAATATAGCTTATAGGCATCAAGAAACAACTAAAACTTTATCATGTAACTTTAATTAAAATTTGTAACAGATCTTTTATCTTGGCTAAAAATAAAGTGAACCTGTCACCTCCCACAACTACACACTGAACAGATTGATATCGACCCAGACATCATACACTATAAATAAACATATGTTACTGCAAATTAAAGCTTCAACGGGTTTTATATCTAAGTTTTTCTGCTATGTGACTGCATGGACCTAGCGATCTTTCATGCAGGTATTAGTGACAAAGGAAACACCCCATGTACTGTCTGTAACTCTCTGTAACATACACAAACCGAAGTGAGAGAGGCAGCCTTCTGATTGGCTCTGAATGATCACATGGGATATGCGACATTGGATCTTCAGCCTACTAGAGCAGTTCAGTTTAAGGCATTATGAAACAAGCTACAAGACAGAGAGGAATGGACACCGCTTTATAGCTGATTTCTCAAGACGTGTATGTGTGTTAATTGGAGATGCTCACTGACCCCCGTAAACTGGTTTTGGTTTTGGATCTGGATTAGCTTCGTGTTTTTGTTTTGGCAAAACCACCCTTGTGTGTTTTGGTTTTGGATTTTTTTTAAAAAAATTCTAAAATATGCTAAAATCACATAATTTTGCTCTTTTTTTGTTCCTACATTATTATTATTAACCTCAATAACACTAATTTCAAGTCATTTGCAATCAATTTAGGCCACCTCACAGGTCAAAATATTATTTTCATACACTTTCAAACAAATACAGCAGCGACCTGGCTGGATGGTAAGTTACAGAGCAATGACACAAACACACGGCAGTTCCTAGCACATCTAGGACACATTGGCACACATCAGTGGCAGAAAAGATAAATGGGGGTCC
Source organism: Mixophyes fleayi (assembly GCF_038048845.1). Taxonomy (NCBI): domain Eukaryota; kingdom Metazoa; phylum Chordata; class Amphibia; order Anura; family Limnodynastidae; genus Mixophyes; species Mixophyes fleayi. Next base: position 125,489,023 of record NC_134409.1, on the reverse strand, counting down.
ACCCTTCCCCCCACCCTCTGTGATGTTGGATCTTTAAAAGGAATTCAAAACTCGCGAGATCCGAGATCTTACGACGTCACGATGACGTTTTCCCTTGTTTTTAATTCCGAGGGTGCTACTCGGATCCGCTAAGTTCGAGTGTGTTCCGTTCTCGAGGAACCGAGCCTGAGCATCTCTAGTTAAAATCTGTATTTTAGCAATTAGACTTTTACTCAAGCTACAATTTTAATTTTAGGGAGAGGAAGTATTTTATAAGAGATATCCCCTGTATCTACTCTGCAATCATTATATTACCAGTGCTCCTCTTACATGCTGCAAAGGGAAAGCCTAATGAAATGTATCACAATGCACTTCAAGTGCCACTCAAGTGCAGGCTCACACTTCACTTGAGGAAAAGAAAGGCCCTGTGAGCCATAAGGACTCAAGCAAGCAATACCTCCTTGTGCCAGCCTTGGGAAAATGCCAGGTGACAGGATAAGACAGGATTAGGTTTGAAATCAGGTTTCTCCATACTTGTTACACTTTCCCGGAATATCTGGGAGACTCGGAATTTCAGGTAGGTCTCCCGGACTCCTGGGAGAGTAGGCCAATCTCCTGCATCCTGCCTTGTTACTGATGTCAAGAGATAAATCTCACTTGTTGGGTATAGGGTCTACTCAGAGGCGGAACTAGCGAGCTGTGAGCCCTGGCACAGGGAGGAGGGGAGATGGGACCCGGGGCCCCCGACCTGACCTTCTGCATCTGCCATCTAACGGGGCCCCATTATCTCCATGGGTCCCAGTGCACTGCACCTGTTGCACTGATGGTAGTTCCGCCACTGGGTCTATTGCACTAACAAACTTGTTATCAACAGGATCATTATTGGGCATTGGATCATCATCAGCAGCAGCTATTTATTTAGTGCCACTAATTCTGCAGCGCTGTACAGAGAACTCACATCAGTCCCTGCCCCATTGGAGCTTACAGTCTAAATTCCCTAATATACACACACACACACACACACACACACACAGAGACTAGGTTCAATTTAGATAACAGCCAATTAACCTACCAGTATGTTTTTGGAGTGTGGGAGGAAACCGGAGCACCCGGAGGAAACCCATGCAAAAACGGGGAGAACATACAAACTCCTCACACAAAAGGCCCAGGTTGGGAATCGAACTCATGACCCCAGTGCTGTGAGGCAGAAGTGCTAACCACTGAGCCACTGTGCTGCTCGAGATCCCGATATTGGCTGCAGCATTGCAGCCTGTATGTCTACCAAAAGAGAGCGCATTTTTGTGCTGTGTTCGCTCATTTGAAAACACCCCTTTAATTTCAACTAAATTTAATTCTAACAAGGTCCCGAATTTCCAGGTATTTTTTAAATGGGCAGTAGTAGTATTTAGGGTGTAGAAGTGTCTTAAAGCATTTTTCAAAAATAACATTACTGATCAAGGACAGTTTTCCCCCTCTTTTTTTAATATAATTTAAGAACATGTTGGCACATCAGGCCGGCCTTTATTTAGGCAAGGCTTAACAGAATTGGTAGCTCAAAAGCAGCCGGAGAGTCAAGAAAGACACACACTGGCTAAGTCTGTTCCAGCAATAATTGGAACAGCATTTGCGATACTTAACATCTATCTGAAAGTCCAGGTTGTTTTCAGATAACAGGCAATAGGCTCCATTATGACTTAAAATCACACAACCTGTAGGATGGGATTCACTGTGATAAGCAGATCATTGCAGAACTGGAAGGTTTCGCTGCTCACACATTCATCATGGGAGCAGGTGGCACTCTTGTAAGATTATTGCAGCGACTTGATGGTATCAGGAGAAAATCACATGAAGTGTGTCTGAAGGAGGTGATGCGGGGGAAAATGAATATTGTATTGTGCTACATAGAACAGATTGTTTCTATGTCTGATATTAAGTTGTAAAGACTTCCTTTATGAAACGTACAGAAAACAGGAGTGATAAAGTCCCGGAGATTGGCAATTAAGTGGATAGAGAGGAAGATCAAAGTAATAGTGGGCAATTTGTGATAAAACACTACACATTATATATATATATATAGTGGCAAAGAGGGATATTTTCCACAGTTCCCCTATAAGGGAACAGGTAGGAACACAGTTAGTCTGCAGCAGCAGGCAGGGTTAAGTCTTCCCTAGGTTCCTCTTTTAGCACATACATACACAGGTGTTCCACCTGGGTGTAATCGGTTTGCATTGCTGTGATTTGTTGTAGTGCTTGGGTGGAGGATAAAGGCACTTTCTGTATGTGTGGGTGGGACCACCGATGCCAGTAAGTGGCCGGCTTGCAGACAGTGTAGTTATATCTAACCAGATGTAGGTGGTGGGGATTTTTGTGTTACTGTTTCTGGATGACTGCTGTACCCTTGCTGGAACGGTTTACCACCCTGACAACTGTTAATAAACAGTCAAATGGTTTCAGCATACCTGTGTCCGATTCCTGTGAACGCTGTACTTTCTCATATATATATATATATATATATATATATATATATATATATATATATACATACACACACATATATATATATACACAAGTTAACCCGTGAATGATACTCATGCATTCTAGTCAAATCAAGCTACTTAAGGTGTTAAAAAGGTTCTTGTCATGCATTTGGGGCTAGGCCAGGCCTCCTCAGGGGAAGAGCGTTACTTCCCGACGCAAGCACCTTTTTTTAACGTGGTTTTGTCCACATGTCACCACCTCATTATTTTTCTCCATCACCTCATCCTTTATCTTTCCAGATGTCTATCCAGACACAGGTATCTCTCTCAGCGGTCCTGAGTATCACACTCCTCTCGCTCTGTCACCCCCGGCAACCACCAACCACTCCCCACTGTCACCCCCGGCAACCACCAACCACTCCCAACCGTCACTTCTCCTTCAAGAAATATATATATATTTTTAAAAAATCTTTATAAACACTTTTAACAATTAACAAATTAAATTAACAAATTAAAAACATCTTCGTATACCAAATTTCAGCCCTTTCTGAGGTTTTTTTCCACACACACTAATTTAGTAGGTCAGTGTATAACTTCGCCCAGCAGGTGGCGCTGCAGCTTGGTTTTTTTTTTTCCACACACAGACACACGCCACTAGGCTTTTATATAGTAGATATACATATACACAGTATATATAGAAAGCATATATGTTGCTGTCTCCGGCATTTTTTTAATTAGTTTAAGCATGTTTTATTAGTTTTGGATGTGCTATTTAATAATCGGCTTGCTAATTTAAGAATGTGCATTTTCGATCAGCTGTAGCCTAATTAATGAAAGGTGGGAGGGGACTACCATTACTTATGCCACTGGAGGGATAAAACGCGTTAGCTGAGAAACATTTTTTTATGCTGGAATGCCAATCTTTTGTACAAGACACCTGTTCAAAAGAATGAAGATTTATCCACACTGATGCAACAGCCAAATCGGAGTGGCGGGACTCTAACAAGTGTGTTCAGACTGTGTGCTTTCGGCGTGATTTCACCACCGATTTGGGAGGCACACAGCTGATATGCAACAAGGTACGTTTTTTGCCAGCTAGTATCGCCATCGGAGCTGAGTATCGCTCAGTAAATTACGACGACACAAGATTTTCTTTTGCTGCGACTGACGTTGGTTTGAAAAAAACTGGATGCATTGTTATCAAAGGTGAGATTTCAAGTACAAATAAAAACTCAATACATCTTTTAACGTGAACACTGAAGTTGCAGTTTTTGGAAGGCAGTAGATTAAAATGAAGTTGTCTGTCGGAATTAAAAAAAAAAAAGCAACCCGAAAAATCACCTGGACTCAAATTACTTGGTTGTAATAGCTACAGACCCAACAGACTAAGCCTGTGGCCTTTTAAGGTCGCTAATTAGATCCTTGTCCTCTGTGTCATATAGTATATCAGTCTACAAACGATGAACACAAAGTCTTAAAGACAAAACAAACCCATTTATTCCTGACCAGTAAAAACAAGTTGGTAGACGGACACTAGAAGAGTTTTCTGTGCTTCTGACAGTGAAACCTTTGCAATCCCAAGGAATAGTAAGTGTAGACCCTTCACAGCTGGGTGTCGCTGATTTTAGAAGTGCTTGGGTTCAGGGTTCAAGGTTCAAGGCCCGGTATCAAAGTGCGGCTTGGAATGAACTTTTAAAACTGCCCTTAATCTGCATATTTGTGCAGTTTGGGTATGGTATGTTTTATGGTATTTGGAGATGTTCACTGACCCCCGTGTTCTGGTTTTGGTTTTGGATCTGGATTAACTTCATGCAACACCGCCCTTGCGTGTTTTGGTTTTGGATCCCAATTTCTTTCTAAAATCCCTAAATTTTTTAAATGACATATTTTTGCTTCCCCCCCCTACATTATTATTAACCTCAATAACACTAAACATCTCTACTACCGGGGCCAAAATACCTCCTCCAACTGGTCTGAACTACACTGCACAGATGGCTGCTCCTACATCCTCCAACTGGTCTGAATTCCACTGCACAGATGGCGGACACCGGATGCACGTCTAACACCAACAGCTGTTAAGGCCGCAGTTATTTTTGGGTACAGCAGCAACAGTGAACGTAGTTTGACTTTTAAATAGCAGTACCTATTATTTTTTGGTACAGCAGCAACAGAGAATGTAGTTTGACTTTTAAATAGCAGTACCTAGTATTTTTGGGTACAGCAGCAACAGAGATCGAAGTTTGACTTTTAAATAGCAGTACCTAGTATTTTTGGGTACAGCAGCAACAGAGAACGTAGTTTGACTTTTAAATAGCAGTACCTAGTATTTTTGGGTACAGCAGCAACAGAGAACGTAGTTTGACTTTTAAATAGCAGTACCTAGTATTTTTGGGTACAGCAGCAACAGAGAACGTAGTTTGACTTTTAAATAGCAGTACCTAGTATTTTTGGGTACAGCAGCAACAGAGAACGTAGTTTGACTTTTAAATAGCAGTACCTAGTTTTTTTTGGTACAGCAGCAACAATGAACGTAGTTTGACTTTTAAATAGCAGTACCTAGTATTTTTGGGTACAGCAGCAACAGAGAACGTAGTTTGACTTTTAAATAGCAGTACCTAGTTTTTTTTGGTACAGCAGCAACAATGAACGTAGTTTGACTCTGAAATATCAGTACCTAGTATTTTTTAACTAATTGTTTTATATTTTTTTTCAATTATTTTTGTATAATTTTTTTATATTTTTTTAAAATTATTTTTGTATAGGTTTTTTATAAAAAAAAAATATTTTTTTTATAACTTTTGAATAATTTTGAAATAACAATGCCCTTAGCAGGACAGAGCACAGGACACAGCACCACTGGATTCAGCAGGACAGAGCACAGGACACAGCACCACTGGACTCAGCAGGACAGAGCACAGGACACAGCACCACTGGATTCAGCAGGACAGAGCACAGGACAAAAGCACCACTTGACTCAGCAGGACAGAGCACTGGACAAAGCACAAAGAACCACTAAACTGATCAGGAGCTCCCTAACTACAACCTCCCTCACGAGTGATCACAGCCAGAATGAAGATGGCGCCCCGCAAGGTGAGTATTTATGACATCCGAGTCTCGCGTGATCCGACGCGAGACTTGGATGTCATAGCATCGGTTTGGCTCCGTTTGGCGCCCGGAAGTTCCCGAACAGTGCTCGGATCCCGTCGGATCCGCACTGTTCGAGTAGGCTCGGATTTGCGGAATCCGAGCCCGCTCATCCTTACTTAGGAGCTGAATTAATCAACCTTATTCTTTGCACAAGTCTAACAATCAGATTTCATGTTGTAAGATTGGATGTTCTAACTAACGTCAAGTGATGGACACTCCCCATATGTTGAGGTGGTCCAGGATTAGCAGGAGTTTAAGTCACACGAGTGAGTTACCATCAAGCAATGTTATAGGTGAACGTTCCTATTAATTTGTAACACGCAGCTCGCAGCAGCATTATCTGGTACTGTGTCTGTACAGGAACGCCTCTTCCTCTGGGTTCTGCTTTGTAGTATCAATGTGGCAGCACATTGCCTTTGTACTCGCTGAAATCAGCGGGTACTGGATTTGAAAGCACGCTTGCTGCAAATGACTATGCCTCAGCGCCACGTTACTTTGATATACTGCTGTGTATTTTGCTTATCTGGTTACCTGTAACAGACCTGTTCCTGCTCCATGTGTGCTGTTCTGATCACTCCCTGACCTGACCTTGTATTCTCAACTTGAATCTGTTGTCTCCTGACCCCTGGCCCATGGCTGGCTACATCTTCGTCTTATCGTATCATCATGTTATCCGTGCACTGTTCGCTTCTGCGTATTAGACTACAACTTGCTATTTAATATATTGTTTTGTACATATTGGACCGAAATATTTAACAACTAAATGAGAGGACTCAGCTTGGTATACTAGACATCCGATTGGGATCAACCCTATTTTATTTGTTGCTAGATCAGGGTCACCTTTACTTATTATACAACAGATTGTGCTTAACTTTTATTAATAGCAATCATATAGGACAGGAATGTATACAGTAGCCACCAAATTGGGCTCAGCCAACAGGTAGGGGCCAGCTCTGTATACTTGCCACCACATAGTGCTCAGCATTATATACAAGCCAACAGATAGGACTCAGTCCCACATTTCAGCCACCAGATTGTGCTTAACTTTACATATAAGCCACTAAATAGAGCTCAGTCGTTTATACTAGCCACCAGATTGTGCTTAACTTTGCCTATTAACCTCCAGACAGAGCTCAGTATGTGTACTAGCCACCAGCTTGTGTTTACCATTGCATATTAACCTCCAGATAGAGCTTAGTCATGTGTACTAGCCACCAGCTTGTGCTTAACTTTGCATATTAACCTCCAGATAGAGCTTAGTCATGTGTACTAGCCACCAGCTTGTGCTTAACTTTGCATATTAACCTCCAGATAGAGCTTAGTCATGTGTACTAGCCACCAGCTTGTGCTTAACTTTGCATATTAACCTCCAGATAGAGCTTAGTCATGTGTACTAGCCACCAGCTTGTGCTTAACTTTACATATGAGACACTAATTAGAGCTCAGTCATGTATACTAGCCACCAGATTGGGATCAGCTTTCTATGATTGTGTCATAGTTTGGTCTGGGCACAGGAGACCTATGCCCCCCCTCAGGCTGCTTTAGGAGCATAATTGAGTGGCTGGGGACACATGCACAATATAAATTTTGTGATTGGTGCTTATCCCCTATGTATTAGTCATTGTTCGCTATGGTTTCAAGGTTCTGTACCCTGGGTGTTATGCTTTGCTGTTTTCCATATACCGATTTAGCCTCAATGTTTGACCATGATTAAACTGTGCCACCCTTGACCTTTCAGTATAGATAGACTTATCTGCACACCCCAGAGGATCACATCATATAATTTGAAGATAGACTTATCTGCATATTTGTCCTATTGTCAGCACACAATGAGAATTATTACAATGTCCATTTTATTTTTATTATTATTATCATTTCCAACTACTCAGAGTAGAGATTGGGACAGTTGTGAGGGTATATCAGTGTAGTATCAGTGAGACTAGGATGGGTTCTAATACAGAGTTTTCAGAGAGTATTCAAAGATTTGAAGACCGGGGGAGTGTCTGATCAGGCGAGGTAAGGAATCCCATAAGAGGGTAGCGGCACGAGAGAAGTCTTGTAGGTGGATTTCGATGTAGTTATCAGATATAATGTAAGGATCAGGGTAGAGCTAAGAGGGAAAGATGGACAGCATTTTGTGATGACATTTGATATGTACAATGGGGTGGTGTTGTGAGGGTTTTGTAGATAGGGAGAGTAATTTGAATTGGATTCTGGAGGACAGGGGGATCCAGTTCCTACTAAACAATTGCACAAAAATGTAATTATCAGATGCAAAAAAAAAGCCTCACACAGGTTGCTCCCACTTGTGCTCCTTTCTTGCGATCCCCTATTTGTTTTTAAAAATAATATGCCCGTTTATTATTATTATTATTATTATTATCATTTATTCGGTAAGCGCCACAAGATTTCCGCAGCGCCGTACACAGCACAAACAGTAGACTATACAGGGTGAAACAGTACAGAACAATAAACAAAAATACCAATACTTCAGAAACTCCAGGCAGGCTAATGCAATAAACATGGAGCAGAAGAACAGGTATGGAGACAGGAGGGAAGAGGGCTTTGCTCATGTGAGCTTACATCACATCCTAAGGGAGCGTAAACAGCACATGCACAAGGGGAGCAACAGATGAGGCAAGGGGGAGAGAAGAGAAAGCGAGTGGAGGAGATGAGGGTTAAGTGGATGGTTGGTAGGCTTTGAGGAAGAGGTGAATTTTCAGTGCACGTTTGAAGGAGCACAAAGTAGGAGAGAGACGGATGGAGCGAGGGAGTTCGTTCCAGTGAAGGGGGGCTGCGCAGGAAAAGTCTTAGATTCTGGAGTGGGAAGAGGTGATCAGAGTGGAGGAGAGGCGGCGATTATTGGTTGAGCGCAGGGAGTGGGCAGGAATGTGAATGGAGAGGAGGTTAGAGATATAGGGGGCAATAGAGTGGGAGAGAGCCTTGTACAAAGTTTACAATGGGGATCACTGATCCCTATGTTTACAAGAAGGCGCCTATTGACTAATATTTTATATAAAAGATAATGATTGTTTTATCTTTGGCACATCAGCTAAAAAGTCAGTTAGTATACACCATCCATTTCACACATGGATCAACTATTTGTGGTAACGATCCACATTACAAACTAGGCTCCATTTTTCGCCATGCCGTGAATGGATAGTAATGCAACAAGGAACGAGTGTCAGCTGTGTATATGGACCCTCGCATAGAGTTACTGTATCACAGGGAGGCACAATAAGGACAGTGATAAATGGCTGCAAACCTTGGATAGAACGAGTAAATGGAGAAGGACATTGTACGCGGGATCTGGAGATTGTGGCAGGGAGAAAAAATACTGTACATCCATCACAATAAATCAGATTGTGGTTGAGTAACAATACTGATTACATTGACCTTATGTTGTCAAAGCCCTTATAGGTGTTTTAAATTACTATACTATATAGCCTTCTATGGTCTTTTGAACAGCGCTGTGTAGAGAATGTTGTTATATAAATAAAAAACATACACAGTGGCTCAGTGGTTAGCACTTCTGCCTCACAGCATTTGGGTCGTGAGTTCGATTCCCAGTTTCTTATCTGTGTGGAGTTTGTATGTTCTCCTCGTGTTTGCGTGGGTTTCCTCCGGATGCTCCGGTTTTCTCCCACATTCCAAAAAAACCCAACATACTGGTAGGTTAATTGGCTGCTATCAAATTGACCTTAGTGTCTTTCTGTCTGTGTGTGTATATTAGGGAATTTAGACTGTAATCTCTAATGGGGCAGGGAGTGAGTTCTCTGTACAGCACTGCGGAATTAGTAGCGCTATATAAATAGTTGATGATGATGATGATGATGATACCTATAAGTCTTCCTGCCAAGATCCACATCTTAGTAACCCCTAGTGGTCCCTGTCTTACATTTTTGCATAGTCTTCATCATCCAGTTCTACTGTACGCTCTAAACACCGGGCATGTTCCAACTGCACGTTTAAAAATACATTTACAGTTATCTGGTTATTTAGGTGGAAAACAATGACACAAACAAGTGGCTTTTAAATTCAATTCTTCATCCTCGAAATCCTTTGCTTTATCGTGATTTGTTTTTGGAGGAAAAGCAGACATTCAAATCTTTATATGGCTTAATACACACACAAGGATTACAATATGGTGAAAAAAGAAAACTGGTATTTCTAAGTGTTTCATATATTTTACATATGTCCCGTAGTTCATTACATAGGGGGGTATGCAATTTTTAGCGAGTTGGTTTTTTTTCCCTGCCGCGTAACAAAAAAAAAAAAACTCCTGCGGGTTCTTGACGGCAATAGCGACTGTTTTGAACTAGCGCAGCAAGAAAACTTGTGCAATTCAATTGAAAAAGAGGGAGCGCTCCCCCCGCGCGTGAAAAATTGTGTTTGCGAGATTTTAGGGGAGTGAAGGGGAGTTTTAACGCGGTCATGTATAACACACAAAAAAAAAGTTTTGCAAGCATTTCCATACATTAGATTGCATTACACATTGATAATATCGTCGTCATCATCATCACCATTTATATAGCGCCACTAATTCCGCAGTGCTGTACAGAGAAGTCATTCACATCAGTCCCTGCCCCATTGGAGCTTACAGTCTAAATTCCCTAACATACATATACATAACACATTACGGTACTTTCTTTAGCTTTTTTTTAATTGAACTATTTTTTACCATACAATCATCTATACCATGTCAAAACACATTGCTACATTTATATTTGTACCAAAAGCATACATAAATCTAATTAATTAGTGATTTTATTTTTTTTTAATGTTTTTTTTATTTCATTATTTTTCCACAAGAAAATCAACTCACACAAGTTAGGCATTAGTGATAAACATAAGTTTAACTTTTTTCAACATTATTACATTATTTCAAATACTTTTCAGAGGTTTTTTATTTTTAACACACCCCAAGGAGGTGCGAGATAAAACAGCATATTTTCCAGTTTTACCCGCCGCGTTAAAAAACAATTGAATAGCTTTTAACGCGGCTGCCTCTTGCACACCCTATACTTTCAATAGACCGTCTACTGGAGCGCGAGAGGACCGTTTCATGAAAAAAAACGTAGCGTCAAAAATGGAATGGAATTGTGAGTCTAGTTAACCCGCTTGAAAATGATAAAAATAGCGTTAAAATGACTTAACGAGGTCAAAAAAAAACTCGCTGACAATTGAATACCCCCCATGGAGACAGACTTTTGTTATCCGCTAATAAAACTTTACGCGGACGTGTCATCGGTTGTTTCAATCTGCCTGGTGATTTGACATTTCTGTATTATTATAATAAACATATCACCTTATTTTATTTTTTTTAAATAAGCTACAGAGCCTATTGGTTATGCGGACTCTTGCCACTGTGCTAAATTATAAAATCATTCCGCTAATTTTTATGCAACCAGCAATCTACAGAGGATCAGGACAGTTGATCTCCGTGTGGAAACTCGACAATATATTCTAATTAATGTGCACAAATTAAGCTCATGCTTCCAGTCAGTTGCATGCAGTTTATTCTGCAGAGAATACTTATCATATTGATAGATTCTTTTGACACTGTTACCTTTTAAATATATTATATGAGTTCCATTTTAACTCCTCTGTAGTTCTAACGTGAGCTTTAGAATTATTTTTGAGATGTCAATGCTCCATACATCATGCTACCCCACAGGAAAAAAAAAATGTAGATGCTTCTTGAATGCAAAGTTTCAAGGCCTCAATTGTCAGACAGTCATGTTTTTATAATCTTTATATTTTATATAATGAAATAGTTCGAAAGAGGGGACTCCCCTCTTTCAACCAAGAGGACCCCATGAGGTAAAGGTATCAAGCTGAGATTTTTCCAGCGGGTTTGAAAAACCAATCAGATTCCAGCTTTCATTTAGTTAGATTCTAGCTGTCATTTTGTAGAATGTACTGATTGGTTGCTATAGGCAACATCTCCACTTTTCAAACCAACCGGAAAACTCTCAGCTTGAATCATTGACCCCCAGGATTTCTAAGAGCTATACTATATAGAACCCAAGATTTCTCCTGTGCTGTCCTCCTTCACTGGAACAACCTCCCTTGCTCCATCCGTCTGTCCCCTAACTTGTGCTCCTTCAAATGGGCACTTAAAACTCTCCTGTTCCTTAAAGCCTATCAGCCATTCACCCATAACCCTGTCTCAATCTCTTTCGCTTGCTCTTATCTCCCCTCTCTTCCTGCGCACTTTGTCTCTCCTCCCGTGCTATCCTCTTTACTGACTCCCCTCTGTGCCTGATGTCTGTTCACACTCCCTTAGGATGTAAGCTCTTATGAGCAGGGCCCTCATCTCTCCTGTCTATATACCTATTCTTCTGCTCCAACATCACTACAATAGCCATGCCTGAAGTTTCCGAAGTCTTGGTATTATTTGTTTATTGTTCTGTATTGTTACACCCTGTACTGTCTACTGTTTTTTGTATTTGTACGGCGCTGCGGAAATATTGTGGCTGCTAATAAATAAAGGATAATAATAATAATAATATACAATAGCGGCTCTATAACCCCCCTATCTCTCGCATTTCCCATAGACTTTAATATACTGAGTATGTGAACATGCACACTGAAACATGTGCCTGCACAAGAACGTTTCTAATGGTGGAAAAATTCTTGTCCTCCGGCAGCATCAGAAAATCTACAGATCACGGTGGGAATTGATCTGTGGGTTATCTTAACCCCTTAAATGCAGAGGACAGGTCATATGGAGGACGTCCAACTCGTCCTTAGAACTCAAGGGGTTAAATGAGAGTCAAGGGATGGAAAAAAAACACATTTGTGATTTCTGTGCAATGGGGGACATTCTACTCCCCCTTAATAAAGTTTTAGGGCTAGATTTACTACACTGCGGGTTTGAAAAAGTGGAGATGTTGCCTATAGCAACCAATCAGATTCTAGCTGTCATTTATTTAGTGCCTTCTACAAAATGACAGCTAGAATCTGATTGGTTGCTATAGGCAACATCTCCACTTTCAAAACCGCAGTTTAGTAAATATACACCTTACAGTTCCTCTTCTTATACTTTTAATGTGACGCCTTTAACACCTTCTAGGCACCCATCAAAGTGCATCTATAGACCCAGTTCTACCAATGTAATAAACATGCTGAAATACATCATAGTGACACATGTAATAAGTACAGTCCCATCGTCCCCTTGCAGTCATGATTGATTCAAGACATAAGTGAAGCTCAACTGAGCTGTGTTTTAGGAGGAACCAGTTGGATGAATGAACTGCTGTCATGTAGCCGGGCGTTTAACCCCTGAGGGGATGGTGAATAGTGATAGCTGCTCACGGCAGTTGCACATACACAGATATACATCCCGGACATCCTACAGCTGAAGATCGAAGCAACCGGTGCGTGCACCACTGCGAAATGAACAAATAGTGTTCCTATATTTAAAATTGGAACAACATTGACGTAAGGTTTTTACGCTTCTGCTACTTACACCTTAACCCGCAAATTCTGCGAAATGTGAATTCACAAACTGCAAAACTACCGCTTAAATATTGCCCCTCTGCCTGTTCCACTCTGCTAGATAAAATAATGTTAACATTGTTTTTTTAAATAAAGCTTTTGCAAAGATTGGAAATGCACCACTATTTCCTCTGTATTTGCCTTTGTACATAGAACTCTAAGTACTTAATTAGCATTTGCAGGCAAAGTGAAGCAAATCAAATGTTTGTCAGAAGGTAAGTGTGAGTATAGGTCAATTCACAATATCTAACTATTATTATTATTATTATTCTTTATTTATAGCATAGAAAACAATTTAACAAGCTTTAAGCAGCTCTCTTAAAGCTTGTAAAGTTAATACAAGACCTTAGGGATGTTATTTTAATGAAACCAGGATGACACCTCCCAACAATTAGAACAATAAAATCAGGATAAAATAGGCTTGGCCGCATTCTGCCCACACCCCACCCACAAATGGACATATTTGGGTAAAACTCTACCTACTTTTTGTTAAGTCCTGCCCCTTTTGCGGTCAGTGAATTGGGCTGTCCTGCCAAAATCGGGGAGGTATGATTTATAATGAAGTAGACTTACGTCTGCAAGGTGTGCGATATAAGTCTGTATAGCAGGCCTGGGTAACCTTGTGAAACTACAAGTCCCAGCATACTCTGCCTGCTATTGGCTGGCTATCAGCTGGCAAAGCATGCTGGGGATTGTAGTTTCACAACACCTGGAGAGCCACAGGTTGTTCAAACCTGCTGTGTAGAATTTCTATAAATAATTGCAGCCAAAAATCGGTATGTAATGGATCAGCGACACTGACTCTATCCCCAATCCACAGTTCCCATACTCAGATTCAATTACGTCACAGAGACCAGTTCTTATGCCTCTGGTCTCCGTAGGAGGACTGTAGTGTGATAGAATCTCGACAAGACAAAAGACGTTTTTCCATTTCACTGTGAGAAAATAGATGGCTGAACAACTTCTTTAACTTTCTTGTGACACCTATTGATTGTATTCAATAGACATTAGGAGTAGAAGGCAATTAAGTTTAAAATTTAATGGCATTCCAGAGCTGTTAATTTACTACATAACCTGATCAATAAAGCTCGCAGGATAACAATCTATTACTACACTTTGTACTCTACACTGTCTCTGTCTCCGAAAGACTGATAATCAAAGACAGGCAAAGGACCGGGAGGCTTTGGGATCGATGAAGAAAGGTATACATCTATTTTTTTTTGTAAAATTAGGACATACAGTTAAATATTTGAGGGACTGTTTCACACGTTAAGAAGACAATGTCACTGTAAAGTGGATATAGGCATTCTGGTTCTCAGGATTTGTGTTGTAATTAGCAGTGCAGTAATTAGGGACAAGCAATAATTTAGTTTAGTTCCTGTAAGAAATTATTTGGAGGGTAAGAGACTACACACAGTGGAGATAGTCCGTGATTTATGATAACGCAGCATTACGAGCGGCAAATTAATCGTAAATTTCAGCCATGCTCATAAATATTGGTCAGGACCATGGGCGAAACTATTGCTACTGCAGTAGGTTCGGGTGGTACGGAGACTGGCGTTGAGAGAGATCCATTCGGAACTGCACATGCGTTGGCCACTCAGAAGAACATGTGTGAGTCCTCAATGCGCTTGGGCTGGCTCAGTAGAGAACAGCGAGGTCCTCTGGAGGGGTGGACCAGAATTACCGGAGCCTCCTCCAAATTTTGGGGCCATATTTCACCCCGGTCATGTCCGTAAATGGGGACTTCTAACCCAGAGATTATCAGTGTGTTATTTTTCCCGAAATGAGGCAGTGACTGCAACCAAAGTAATTTACACCAACCAGGGTGAGTCATGGTTTATCGTGATATTAAGATATTCAGTGTCTGTCACAATAATCCCTCCCACCACCGAGTGCTGCTAATTACTTTAAAGTTAAGTACAAATTAGACAATTTAGACTATTTCCCAGGGGTATGTTTTCTAAATGTATATGTTATAGATATATTAAAATATACATAACAATATGGACTTAAAAAGTGATAACATGAATCAATGAATAATAAATAACATTCAGTTATAGCAATAGACTTAAAAATAATTAGGTTTTAAAATGTCAATAATTAGGTTTAAATAAGTAAACTTTAATTTAAATGGTATAAAAGGACTGGGATATATTTACTAAACTGCAGATTTGACAAAGTGGAGATGTTGCCGATAGCAACCAATCAGATTCTAGCTGTCGTTTTGTAGAATGTACTGAATAAATGATAGCTAGAATTTGATTGGTTGCTATAGGCAACATCTCCACTTTTTCAAACCCGTAGTTTAGTAAATCTATGTGTATAACTCTCCTGGGGATAGTATGTGAGCACAAAGTCTTTGGTAGAGGTGCTCGAACTGGCCGTAGATCGATTGTGGAAGGTCAAGAAAGTCGTACAGGTTTTACCATGTCCAAGCCGGTTTGACACATGTGCGAACCATCTACAACACATCTGATCTAAAATTTACATATTTTTAATGGTGAACAGTGAACCTTAAACGTCACCGTCAAAATTTGAAAACAATAGTGTTTGAAGTTCGAGTTAAAAAAAAAAAAGTGAAACATTTTTTATTGATCAAAAAATATTGAAATATTTTTTTAAAAAATCAAAAACACTAATTTTAACATGAACGGTGAATGCCGAACCCCAAATTCGAATTGGCCTCCATTGACCATTGTACCACAAACATATTCGTGTCCATCAATCCGGCGAAATTCAATCAAGATCTACAATTTTTGAACATCTCAACTGGCCACGAAAACATGCTCCTGGGTGTCGTCATTGATTTTAATTAATAAACTGACCTGACTGCAAGAACATAGGCTGTAGCAGTCTGTCTGTGCCTCTCGTACCTGTTTACGTAATGCACTTTTAAAAACAGATAAGCATAGCAGAGCATTGCCAAATGTAGACATTCTCTGTACCGGAAAATTTGAGTTTTACACATCAGAAGTGGTGGAAATGTAGCCTTGAGCTATATATTAATGCTCATACCAGGTGCTTTTTATACAGGAAAGCGCTATTCGACCAATGTAATAAAAACATTCAAATGTTCCAAAGAGATCAATCATTTCTGTCCACTCCTAATGGAGTTCATATTATTATATTACAATATATAATTCCTTTCACAACAGGTATTACTTTGCGATACAAAGAATTCTTCAAAACCTTCAAAGCGCTGATCGACTCCTTGTCTACCGGCTAAGCCAGAAGTTGACAATTAAATGTCAAATACTTTGAAAGCTTAATGACCCTTGAAACAGGACAAAACAGCGTTTGCAAATGGAACTGAGTGACTGGAGAAGAAGAACTGCGTTCTGTGGCTATTATACACATAAATCATATAAAATAGCCTCATTGCATGACGAAGCTCAGACAAAAGGCTAATTATGACATACATCTTCCTCCCGTCTCCCATTACGTGATAAACTACATATTTCATTGCATATTTCAAAGTAGAA
Source organism: Mixophyes fleayi (assembly GCF_038048845.1). Classification (NCBI taxonomy): domain Eukaryota; kingdom Metazoa; phylum Chordata; class Amphibia; order Anura; family Limnodynastidae; genus Mixophyes; species Mixophyes fleayi. Next base: position 125,472,432 of record NC_134409.1, on the reverse strand, counting down.
AATGCATTATTTCAGGGTCAATAGTGAGAAAACATCCAGTTTTGTCATAAAAATTAGCTACTTCTGTTACATACTGTTATATATATATATATATATATATATATATATATATATATATATATATATATATATAGTCAGACGAGTACTAATTGAAATACGATTGATGTCCATACATATGCAAATGCTTAAAATACCCATTTTGCATGATAATTTGCCCATTAGGAGCACTGTGGAATTAAAATCTATTTATGAAGCTGCTAAACTGTCATCATTGACCAAACAATACATACGAATGTGTCTGGCTATGCAGATGTTTGGTCTAATTTCCAATCTACCAGATCTGCAAGCTTTGGCGATGATGTATATGACCACACTTCGGTGATCGGGTCGTCTGCTTTAGACTAGGGCATTGTGCTCTTTCTATTTTATGACTTGATTAAAGTCATATTTAGAGATGCTTTATGGTATATTTTATAATATACACAATAGATTAAATTTAAAGTACATCTAACCCCCAAAAATGTATGCTAATATATAGGACAAAAAGCTATAAGGAGAAAGCATAGCATGTATAATTCATAATATACATAATAGATTAGAGTTTTTAAGACACCCAAGCCCCGAAAAGTAAATGTTAATCTATAGGACAAAAAGCTATAATAAAAAAGCATAGCATGTCAGGGACATTATGCTTTTTTGCATGAATTCAGCAATCTACAGTCTCTATCTATCGCTCTCATGTCTATCTGTCTGTCTCTATGGCATTTCATAATAAAACCTCTGCTATGACCATTCTTCTTGAGGCATGTAGATGCAACTTTTTATAGTTGCATGCATTTTACAAGACTGAACATTCTAATTATCACACTGATTAAATGCACAACAGTTACTTTTGGTCATAGTGGATATAGCCTATGCATTCTGTATTTTCATTTCCTGCAATATACGGGGCCATGAATAGCACACAAAATTCTGCAATTGAAAAAAAAGAAAACATTTTTTTTGCAAGTAACTGAGGTCAAAGGTCAAGCAAAAATCTGGCGACAACCTGCAGACGTAATAAATATTACAAGACTGGAACTGTTCCCGTCAGATAGAAGAATATTGGCAAAATAAATTGGACATTTAATATTTTTTTTAATTTAACTTGTTGTTTGCGGTACCCTGTAAAAATTGTTTAAACTTTATTTTGAATAGTTTAACCCTTTCACGTCCACTTTATTCAGCGGCACGCTTCTGTAGCGAGCGTGAGGGTGGGTGATAGCCGGCGGCGGTGAACCTTATATCCTTCAAGTCCCTGTACAGAGAGATCCGTCTGAATCTCCTGCCTGGGTTGCAGCGTCATTATAAGAGGACATGGCCATAGATTTTCCCAGCACTGTGAAATGATGCACATTGTTCATACAGACAGCACATTAATAACTGGGGAATCTGAAATCTCTTTTTATCTGAGCTGAGGAACTGCTAGAGGGATAAGAAGCTGACTCCTTGGTTTTAATACAACATTCTTTTTTCTAACCTAAGAAATGAAAATTGATTGCAAGTCCTTTTTTTAGAGGTTTTTTTAATATTCCGCTGGAAGTCTATGTGAGATACATATAAAGCTATTGACTTTCTGGCAACAAACCGTTTTAGCTTAATTTGTCTAGGGCATAAAAAAAAATATTACTTTGTTAGTGTTGCTTTGTAATATATGTATAAGTCACTTAAAGCTACACTCTGCCACAGAAAATTATTTTCCTAAGGTGACCTCTCCCAGGGACATCCGCCATTTTTCCGGAGGCCTGTTGGAGCCTCTGGAAATATGGCTGCTCGGAGAAGCCGCCAGGGCTCCGGCTAGGAGGAGGGGGCACCTTAGCAAAATATTTTCCTATGTGGTAGAGCAGATTTAATTTAAAAGTACGCCATCATTAATATTGTGTCTAAAAATATTTCTGTTCAAACGTAAATTAAATGAGGGTAGAGGTAAAATTTTGTCTACAATTTAGGGGTCATTCACATTCATTTTTTCCCTTCATGTTCCGACCAGCTGTGTTCCATTCCTCAGGTAGTCTTTAGAGTGGTCTACTAAAGGTCGATATTTTAACCTTTCTTAAATTTGATCAAAATCGCAATAAATCAGAAGTTTGTGATTTGTCCTAAGTCTTTAGTCTTGGCGCCCGTCAAAATCAGGACTATTGAGAGATACAGATATGCTAATTCCTTATCACTAAGCTCTGGATAAAAATTGTACCTTCATCAGTGGACAATACAACAGCCTTAAAGGACCGCCACTATGATAAAAAAAATGAACAATACAGGGTGTTCGGAAAGTCACTGTGCACTTTTCATAAAGCAGTGAAAAAGTGAAGCAGTGGAGAAGTTGCCCATGGACGTCACTTCCAACCGCGACTTGGAAATTTTGGCTTTTAAAGCGGCAACTTTACGGTTTAGGGTTAGGCAGCAGGTTAGGGTTAGGCAGCAGGTCAGGGTTAGGAATACAATTAATATTACTATAATTCAATGGGTCTGTGCGTTGCCGCTTTAAAAAAATAAATAAATAAATCAAAGTCGCGCACGCAAGTGACGTCATTTGGAAGAGTCGCCCTTTCCTCACATCGGATTTCCTCGGTGTCTCTTTACAGGTAAGGAGTTCTTTTTTTCTATGTCGCTCTGTTCACTATCGTAATTATTATGTAGGAGTACACACTGTTGGTATTTACATCATGGATATCTTGTGCTACACCCACTTCAGCGTGAGATTAGATAGGTAAGATTAATAACGGCCAACACAAGAGAAGAGTTCTTTAATCAATTCTTTTGAGAATGCAGCTATCATGCCACAGTATTAAAACTAATCTACATGCTGCAAACAAGTTCAAACAACAACAAACGGCACTTTTATACTCAAACAACATGTACTCTACAAACACATTCCAACGGAACTGGGAGCCTTGGAATGTGTAATATATACCACTCACTTTCTGTTCTTGGGCTTTGATTTACTGTCACTTTTCAGTTACCCACATAACATATGCTCGGAAAAAGTTTTAATTATTCAAGATCTTGAACATTTGTTAATGCTCGCCGCACCAGCAACACTTACACACTATAAGAGAATAAAAGCTATCTTAAGGATTACTTGTTTGATTGGATAACTGAGTATGTGAAACCGTATTACTGCTTCACATATTTCTAAAATACAATGCATTATAAAACTTCATGTGCATCGTATAGTATATTTAAAGGACATCAAAAAACAAACTGACATATTTATTTATGGAGAGTGGTTGGAGAATGCAGTGTCTGCTAGTAGTCTAGTTCTCCTTTGCAGATTTTTTTTAAAAAAAAACATCAAGTGTGATAGAATACTTTGTTCCTCTTCGTCACATAAATAATAGTAAATAACTACTGAAATAGGTCAAAAAAAGCTTAAAAACCAAAGAATCTCTACCATGCAATGACATCACTGGTTATTTGCTGTATTAATGTCCACTAATATGGAACAAGAAAATTACATTGCCTAGGAGCCATTCTTTAAAATTTATGGCGCTTTAGACTTCTATGCATTATCCCTTCTCTCGTTCCCCATTTCAGAGTACTGCAAGACTGAAAAGCTCTTCCCCAAAAAGGATTTTAGGGTAAATAGATATAAATATATAATTTCAGAGAGCTTTAGTTAAATATTAATTCTTTATTTTTTTTATGTATGTTATTAATAAACAGGAACGGATATATTAATGTCCATTCATCATCATCATCATCATTTATATAGCGCCACTGATTCCGCAGCGCTGTACAGAGAACTCACATCAGTCCCTGCCCCATTGGAGCTTACAGTCTAAATTCTCTAACATACACACACAGAGAGAGAGAGAGAGAGAGAGAGAGAGACTAGGGTCAATGTTGATAGCAGCCAATTAACCTACAAGTATGTTTTTTGGAGTGTGGGAGGAAACCAGAGCACCCAGAGGAAACCTACGCAAACACGGGGAGAACATACAAACTCCTCACAGATAAGTTCATGGTCGGAAATTGAATTCATGACCCCAGTGCTGTGAGGCAGAAGTGCTAACCAATGAGCCACCGTGCTGCCCATAATAAGTCCATTAATAGGTTTAATTGCTACTTATGTTAATGTTGCTGCTCATTTTGTTTAGAGCATTATAGACATTAGTAAGTTTAAATGCCCACTTTACTGTCACTTCTTCCAATAACAGGGTTGCCCATAAGTAATATAGACCTCAAATAACAATATGTTCCTGTTTTCCTTCTCAAACACCATTTTTCAGCCATTAAAATCTACAATACAGGATTTTGCACATTCATTATATAATTATAATGCAATGAAGAAGGATTAAAATAAATAATTCAATGTATATTTTTGAAGCTATGTAAATCCCAGACAACCTATGCTATCAGCTTTCTGTGGCCATTGGGCCCTACAGCCACACTAATGTTGGTTAAACCTTTGCATCAACACATTTAATATGACGCTAAGTAACAGCTTTTATTCAGTGGCTGTTCTGAGGTTCTCTAGGTGTAGTTCCTGGGTCAGCCACGTGCAGAAACATAGGGTGCCCTACTGAATAGAGCCACAGGCTACTGCCTCAGGTACAACCTTCATTTACATTAGGCTTTTTTGGCCTTATTTAGAGGTAGACGCAAGACCATTTGTGTGGCGGAAAATACTAATTTCACTACTGCCCACAAAAAAAGACTTACGCTTGAGTCTATACAGAATCAGTCTCATCTTGCGTCTACAAAGCCTTGTTTTGATAGAGGCAGATTGGAGGCAAAGGGTGTGTAAGTATCGGCAAAGTACAATTAGGGCATGTACGATTAAGTGCGACTGATGTAGGCCTGGGCGCAGACACGTACTTGTTGTTCTACTCCAGTGAAATAGACGAACAAAGGTTGACCAATAATGATCAAATAGCACTTTCACAATTGAGAAACACAATCACCCTTTTCTCTACTCCCAAGGCTGTGTACACACTACAGAAAATTTCTCCCGATGCAACATTGTTAGCGGTTTAACCGACGACTTGAAAAAAAGAAAAGTCCCGATCAGCATGCGGATCCATGTGTACACACTATGCACGTTTTACAAGATTTACCGTCAGATCTGTGCTCTTCATCTGTCATAACCATCGGCTTGAAAAGATGGTGACTGTGCACACTCCATAGAGATCTATGGGCACTGCCGGTCCTGAGTGCGTACACACTGCAGAATCGGCACAACAACGTTCCATCGTTGAACGAGATTTTTATTCCGGTTACAAATTAAATCAAACGTAACGATGAGCTTTGAAGCGATAACCGTTCATCGTTGGAGCGTACACCCTAATGTGATATTGCCCTGAACAGTCGTTTATTGTGCGATTGCCCCAATAATCAGCTGAGAACCCTGTATTGTGTACCCAGCCTTACAATCTCTTTCAACCCATAACATGAGATACAGTAATTTTTACCAATTCATTATCAACAATGTATTGTAAATCTTCAAAGATTTAAGGAAATGCTCAGTCAATATATATATATATATATATATCTATATCTCCCGAGACTTTAACAAGTCACATATATGCTGCCTAAACAATAGGAGACATATTTATGTAACATATTCCAGTTTTATTCTGTACGTATAATGCTGTTGCAGGGATTCAGAACTCATTTCATTCTTTAATGCAAACAAATCTAATGAAATAAAAGTGACGGGCAGTCAGATGTTACTGGCATTGTATAAGAAACATACTATATTTTTGTAACAGCTGTTCATAGCGGTAACTTAACTGATATAACATGATATACCGATGATGACATGGTCAATGTATAGAATGGAAATAGCATCATAGCCTCTTAAAGGGCACTAAAACCCAAAATGAATGTATTACATGTAAAAGCTTCTAGCGGTGGTGCAATTTGGAGGGTAAGGGGGTAGGAACAGGGTTCCGGTTAAATGTTATTGCCAAAATTAGGGTTCATTTAATAAGAGGGAGGAAGTACGCAAATAAGCAAGAACATTCCTGTGTCAAAGGGTATTTGGAACAAGGCGATGTTCTACGGTTTTCTGGAGAGGATAATAAGCTACGACTATGTTAATTATTAGTAGATAAGCAAAATAGATGACAGAGGACACGTAGAGGTTAGACGTTCTCCATAGTAGAGATTCGTAGATGGATGTGTCCAATTAATGCCCACTGTACTTACAGTCCTAGATGCTAAGCTGAGATACGTGGGGTACGTTTTATTTCTATCTTTACCCACTCGTATTTTAGGGTTAGTAACCCTTTGAGAGGTGTTACTATAGAAATATTACAAAATGGCAAAAAATTCCCCTGAAACTCCCCATGTATTTGGAATGTATGTATTGTAGAGAATTTTAAAATTTATGACAAGCATTTTCTTTCTACAAGACACCAAAAAGGGAGAACCTTTTTTTAAAGAAAGTAGCACCCCCAACTCAACAACTCTCAACTAGTAGGACCTCTAGGATCCTTACTAAAAGAATTTCATGCACTCTTCCACCCTCTTTCTTCACTTATCCCTCCATTCGCTGTTCTACAACCTAGGCAGATCTGACCCAGGGTGTAAGGGGGTTTTCATAATTCTACTAGTTGGGGAGTGATGTTCTGTAAACACATAATTGAGAGCAGAGTTCTCCGTTAAGCTAAAACAAAAAATAACATTATATATTAGAAGATCTGATGGATGCACAACCCTATACTAATATTTTTTTTTTTATTTTTTACTTATTTGAATGGCCTCTCCCATTGGACTTTTGCTGTGGTTTCAACTGTGTCTGAGCTCTGCTCATGTAGAGCAGGTTTGGTAGTGAAAACTCATCAGAAATGATTGTAGTATTAATATAATCAGTTATAACAACATGACAAGTATCCAAAAACTTAGTAAAACCATGTTCCAGGTGCCCCTTTGAATCAGGAGCCCAGGGCAGATGCCCTAGTACTAGCATATAAAGGTGTACTTTTTGCACAACAACAGTTGAATGTCAATGGTAATCATCAAGATACTTGCCATCAACACAGGAGGGTCTATTTCTGGTTGTACCGGCTACCTTTCCTGGCAGACAAGAACATTTCACCGTTTGCGATCTCTCCTCGATGCGATTCTTATTGCAACATCTGTGGGCCGCTATAACTTCGCATGTCCCTCCTTCTGCGGAGACACAAACAACACAAGCACAGGTGAACTTACGTATTCCGAAACGTTTCAGACATTTCTTGGGAGATGGACATAGAATTCACTAAGTCAAACACAAGTCTAAATAAACATTATTATTGTTGAAAATCATAGAAAAATGCAATATACATGGAGGATATCATTTTTCCACTTAAACAGTATTTCATTTGTTGTCCTTAGTATACTATAAAATAGTAGGTATTGCTTGATAAGTCATGCATAGGAAATTAAAACAGCGAAAACAAAAATATTCTTAGTTATGTTTGTGATATTGCAGTACATTTAATCAAATAAAACATGAATCTATCAAATTGCTGCTTTTATTGTTCTTTTTAACATTAAAATATATTACAGTTAGTATTTTTTTTTAGTCTTGTCTCCAATCTACTCTAATCTGGCACTAATTTGTATTTGCCAGAATTTAAGTATAGCTAAGTATATTGAGCATATCTTAAATCTATTTCACTAACGACGGTATCATTCTCTGTCAGCAGAGAATGGAACACAAAAGAACAATGTACCTGGGTCTTTGAGAGCTGGATGACAGTGTTGTCAATTATCCAGAAGACAGTACATCAAGATATACATCTCCAAAAGTATTTGATTGCTGAGTGTCAGTGTTTAATGTGTTCAGTTTCAGGAACATAAGTGTTCATTGCTTGATAAGGACCTGGTTTGGGTGTGATGTGAAATGACTAAAAATTATCAACGATTTTCTCATAACGAAGACAGACAGCTACACAGAGGAGCACGGCTGCCTACCTCTCATGGAGTCCGGTTTGTGAGTGTGTGCACTTTCATGAAACGCGTACCTCCCAACTGTCCTGATTTCAGCAACACAGTCCCTATTTTAGTGCTCTGTCCTGCCCAGGCAATATGTTCGGCCCATTGGTGTGAATGTTGGGGGAAGGGAGGTATCTAATGGGAAGCCTAGGGCTTTATAGCGCTGGAAAGCCCTCTGTGGACGTTGGCACGCCCCATCAGAATGCAGTCACGCCCCCTTTGTGTCATAAACACGCCCTCTGCCCCCTGCCGGGACGGACATGTTGGGAGGTATGGTAACAGGATTTATAACAAGATCCCTCTTACGTGAAAAGACAGTGAATCATATGTAAGAGATGGAACGAGGTAAGAAGGGTGATCTGGAGGATGTTTGCAGGGTCGCCAAGTGGAATAGCCACTGATAGGAACGTGACCACATCAGGGGGTAAATGTATCAAGCTGAGAGTTTTACGGCGGGTTTGAAAAGTGGAGATGTTGCCTATAGCAACCAATCAGATTCTAGCTATCATTTTGTAGAATGTACTAAATAAATGATAGCTAGATTCTGATTGGTTTTTCAAACCCGCCGGAAAACTCTCAGCTTGATACATTTACCTCCAGGTGGTGGCTCCACCCACTACACAGACAAGCCAGGGCCCCCCAGTCAGACCCAGGCCCCAGTACTCTGTACTTATTCCCCTTCCTCTCGGCTCCCCAGGATATTAGTGATTACATTTAGACTGACTACACATTGACTTTACAATATGTTTTTTATCACATGTTAAAAACGCAATTAAAAACTTATATAAACCCAACTGTGTTTATGTACGTGTTTAATATGCATTTGATATATGTCATTCAATCTGCACTTTTCGAACATGATTCTGAGATAGAACAATAAGTTATTATCTTGTTTCAAGCTAAACACACGTGTAAACACTTAATAACCACACCCCATTTTTGTTAACTACGATGAAAGTTAGTTTTCGATTGCGGTGACCATGTTGAAGCCTACAAAATAACACACTATAGAGCAAAGCAAGCTAAGTGCTCGTAAAAAGGCAAATATGCAACATCTTAATTGATTTATTATTTTTATTCACATGTGGTTAAATTAAGTTTGAAATGCATAAAAGGAAGATGTTATCGCCAGTGTGTACGTAACGTACGCAGTACAGTGAGAGGATGAGGACTGCGCTTAGTAGCATTACCATTATCCAGAGGGGGAGCGATCAGGGCAATTGCCCCCCCTAGCAGCAATCTTCTCACCTTTGAATTGGAGGAGGGGCGGGGCCAACTGGGGCCAACCAATCAGAGTGAAGGAGGGGCCTGGCTATGTTAACCGCTCCTTAAGAAAACTCTAGGACAGTGGGATGAGTTGCTACAACGTAGCTCTGCTGTGACGATGACGGAGGAGGGCAAATAGGTCTCCTGCCCCATCTGCCTATTTACTGCCCCATCTGAGATGGATTGTGGGCAGGGAAAAGCGACTGCATGAACCAATAGCTACCGATTGCCACACAGCCACATATCTCTTAGGCTGAGCGCACATCACCCGCCAAGGCTGGGGGGAGGTAGTAGTAGCAGCCACAAAGTTGACCCAGCTTACACTTGGCGGCCCTGGTCCCCTATTGGCGGTCAGATAAAAATGATTGCTTGAGGTGACACGTACACTTTAAACACAACCATACAGAGAAATGAGGCTCCGCACGCTGAACCAGACACATTTGATCCACTTAACATGAATCAGGGAAGTACAAATACGCTCTACTATTAAATAGGTATTAGTCTCCCTTTAAGAATTAGAATACCTTACCGACTGTAAACTCTACAGCACTGCATGCCTATCCTATCACATTTCTGTCCATTAATTTACCTTTATTACCAAGAGTAATTTCTACAGACTTATCCATGATGTATGTCAGCGAGCGCGCAACATGTGCGTCATGTAGATGCATTAGGTACTTTGATATTTATACTGGTAATAAACATCACTGGATTATTTTTCCAAGTTACATAATAATGAAAATGTATGGGAGCATGTTTAATACATTGCGTGCATTACTTAATTTACCTGCACAACAAAAAAATGGATAACTTGTCTTTTCACTAAAATGAAATTCATCTGTGAATGGAATTTCTAGTTTAATAATGACTTCTGGCGACACTAATGTAATCTGTGTTGAATAGGCACCTCCGGTGGCAGCTTCGTATTAATATGAAATATACAAAATGCAGCTACATTGAAAATGCAATTTATGGTAATTATATATTAGCTAGCATTATGGATGGCCGAAATGAAATTGCATATTTGCTTAAATAACTCCTTCTAAAATTATATTTACTAACATTTTAAGTGTGATGTTTTCTTCTACAGCTGCTTTTAATGGGGCGCTATGGGGAACACCAACTTTTTGCATGAGTTTCCCTTAATGCCCCCTAATCCCTAATGTATGTAATGTAGAACGCTTTCATTAAAAAATATATTGCATTGACACACATAGATGCACATCTTACAAACATCATGAGCCCGATTCA